>NC_056729.1:1352646956-1352674456 GCF_019279795.1 Protopterus annectens | reverse complement strand
CAAACACTTAAAAATGCATACAATATTAGTCCCAGAAATATGCATGTTTTCAAAGTTTTAATGTTGTGAAGTATTTTCCCGAGTTTTAAACTATTCTAATGAAGGTTATCTATGACCTATAAAACACAACACATGTTAAAACACTCTTGCGCATTTAGAACAAATGCAGCCCCTCCAGGTATGCAGATTCCCTAGATCATGAGTAATGTTGACAGCAATGAATGGGAGAAAAATAATAAATATCAGATCATCTCACGCAAGAGAAGTTTTAAAGTGGCTGCACAGTAAATTTGAATTAGATAGTGTCATTTTTTTCAAGAAATATATGGTTATTGCAGGATTCAAGACTAGGTACAAAAGCCTCATGCAATCCACCTGTTAAATAATAATAGTCTAGGTGACAGTTCCAGCCTGCATCTAATTTGCAACACAGTATTCCAATCTAAATTGCAACCATTGTCCAACAGTACTCTAAGGCTCCATTCCAGTGAAACTCTATATACACTTGCACGAGTTAAAATAAACTTTTAAACCCTGCTACTATATAACCAGCAATGACTCAGATTTTAACAGAGATAATGCTAAAACTGTAGTTTAAAACCACTATCCATACTCTTCATGAACAGTAAGACATACTTCCATACATAAAATGTTCACTTTACGGAAATCAATCAACACCAAACAAACTGTTAGCTGCTTGAAGTCTGTACTAGGGAAAAACACCATGAAGAGGTCTACAGGTGGATGGCAGGTTAATTCCCACACCCCAGGTATAACCATCATTCCTTCTCACATAAAGACAAGTTTCCCTTACATTCATCCTATCCTGGTAGTTAACAAAATGGGCCAGTCGCTGTTGTCATACCTCTCAACCTCAGAGCACAAGAAATCTGGACAAAGCTAAAAATAATGGGGGGAGACAAAGACCCAAACATATGGACAAATTTTAAATATTACTCTCACTACAGTGAGGAAAGGGCAAATTTTCCGATCATCCCTGTATCACGATCTCACTATGAACAGTTCGGTAGATGGCGTGTTCGATGTAAGAGCACCGAAAATACCGTTCGCTGAACAGTCTTTTTGATAGAGACCCGAGAAGAGCACTGGCATCGTCAGGTCTGACATCACTAAGGTTCAGTTTGTTGCCTTGGTAATGAGCCAATGATGCACTCTTTCTCTTTGCAGCTGTAATTGTCTCTTAATCACATTTTCTAGCAGTTACATTAATTAAGCAACACGCATTGGACAATTAGCATGATCATTTTGTATTTTACTGAATCCTCGGACATATCTGCAAAAAAAAAAACACCTAGGTACTTAACCTAAGGGGCATGGAGCATGCATGATTTTGTTAACAGTGTTATAGCTTTTAACATGGCAAAATAAATAAGCCTTTACAATAAATAACATTTACAAAAACAAACAAATGTAGCTTCTTGTTCCCCTATGTACTCTGTAAATGAAAAAAAAAAATATTAAAAGAAAACAAATTTATTCAGAATATTTGCAAGAACATTGTTGGATTTATGTTCACATGGAATGGGATAGTCATGTGATGTTAAAAAAAAAGCTGCTTTAATTTAGAACTTTTGTAATCCAGCATACCACAAAAATGGAAGTTTTCTTATGCTGTTTCTTAGAGAAAATATTTCATTTACCAGAAGGAAGTTCCCCAGTCGCATACCATGGTTGATTAAAGAGGGCAGGAACACCAACTGCTGCCGTACCTTGTTCTATTGGTTACAACAATTCATTTGCCTACATTGACCTGCAGAAAAACATGCTAGCATCATCTGAAGTTAGTGTCTTAACACTGACGTCTAGTCCATCTTGATACTACTCTGTCCCAAATGAGGTGTCTGTAACCAATGGCTCCTGAATGTGTTGCTAACTGCACTGCAAATATTTAAATTGTATCTCTTTTCCCACTCTTGCAAGCTGTGACAAACAGGATTCTCAGCCAATAAGAACTATAAGAATCTATCAAGCTATATGCTCCCTGATCAACATGAAAGCCTTTTAAAGGGAAAGAAACCTGCATTCGTGAGCTTCTTGGTATAATTTTGTTAACAGGAACTGAATAAACAACCAGTTTTATTGCAGCACAGCTGTGAAGCCATTAAGTAAAGATGGCAAACTGCAATGGCAACAATCCTGTGTACAGAAACAGCAATGGAAACCAACCGAGAAAGATTTATTTATTTAACATTTGTTGATCAGGAAAGTCTGATTAGGTTCCCCAGATCCTGTTTTCAGTGGAGGCCTGGGGAGAAATGCTCCAGAAGCATGTCTTTAGAATGCAGGAGGAAACCGGAGTACCCAGAGGAAACCCACGCGAACACAAGGAGAACATGCAAACTCCACACAGAGGGCACCCCAGCCGAGAATCGAACCAGAGAACCTCTTGCTGTTAGGTGACAGTATTAACTGCTGCACCACTGCACCGCCCATTTGGACTTATTGTAAATTGCAAAACCATAACTTTATTATTAAAACACATTTAAAACACTTCTGATGAAGTTCTTGAACAAGGAATGAAAGCACTTAATGTGTTTTAATTGTGTTTTAATAATAAAGTTGCAGTTTTACAATATCAAGTCCAAATCTTTCCCAGTTTCCATTGCTGTTTTCTGTAAGCAGATTTACACAGCTTGTTGGCTGCCACAGTGCCTCAAGCTGCCGTGGGTGAGCTGTGGCTGTAAACAACCTTTTTCTTTTATTTTTTATCTCTCATCCGAGTCTCCAAGCCTGACAGGAAGTCTAGCACTGACTCACAAAGCAAAGGTCAGCCATAAATAAAATTGTACACAAAAAACTTGGGATTTGAAGGGGCCATTTGAGAAGTTGTGGCACCCAAATATTTTGCCCTCAAAACTGGTAAATTCCGAAGAATGTGGTACAGTTTAGAGGTATGCTGCCCTGCATACAGTGTAATCATTGTCTTGGGATAGGTGAAGACAGAAAAGCAAACATTATTTTTCTTGTATTATTACTTAGAGTAGCTTTGGTGTAAATAGCATGCTTTTAATTATCTATGAATTATGGAGGAGAATGTTCTGGCTTTTTCTTCAAATTAAAGAATCTAGACACTCAGTAACGTTAAGTATTTTTTTTTTCTGAAGATAGATTTCAGTTACTTATTTCACTGAGTCTTTCTTAATGTTTAATGAGACTGGCAAATGTATATTTGTGTTAATAAAGTGCAATATTTTTATCAGTTTTTTTTTTGGGTGGGGGGTGGCCAGCTGTGCTGTTGATAAATGTAACTTTTCTAGAGTGTTCCTTAGTTTTCTTCATCTTGATCTATTCCTAATGGAATTTGGGGTCAACTGTCCTCATGAGTTATCAAATCTCGAACTACTGGGTCAGCTCTTATGGGTGTGTTTGTCAATGTCATACTCAACTTTCTAAAGGAGTTGATAGAGCATTTTTGACATTAAGATTTCGTCCATGATTTTGGCACTAATTATTTGTTTGGGACAATATTTTCTGTGGGGTGGCTGAGTCTTTTGGGGATTTGATCAATATTACTAGCTTGCTCCTTGCTGGCCATTATTTTGATCCATTTCATAGTTATTACTAACAGCAACTGTCATTGAAGAGACGGTGTTAGAAAAAAATTCTGCTCCAGGTGTGTAATATGCTAGATATACTACTGAGTGGATGCCTTACAGGTGCCTTATTTATAGACTTGGCAAAGGCATTTGTCCTAATTGACTACTATCTTCTAAAACAAATGAATTAAAATTGGTTTCATTCTAGATGCTGTTCCCTGGTTCAAAAACTTCCTCACTGACAGATACTTCACTACACTTTACAAGGGTTGGTGAGGGTTGGGAGGGTGGCCTAATGGTTAAGGTGTTTGCCTTACAAACACAAGGTGCAGGGTTTGATTCTCACAAGGGATAATTGGCTAGGCTTAAAATGGCTCGCAAGGGCAGTTAGCTTAGTACTAACCTAAGAACCTATGAACCTATCAGCACTTACACGAGTGCATGGATCATGCTATCCCTAACAGAACCAAGATGCTATCCTCCAAAAAAGGAAGCTAATTTGGTGGTAGCCTGCCATAAACAAACTCTACAACAGAAGAAAGAAACTGTGGCAAAAATGAGTAAAATCCCATGATTGGAGGAATTCCCTGGTCAGCCTCAGTAAGAAGCTGAGATCCCTCATAAAATCCTCCAAAGCTAGTTATGAAAACAAAATTGCCACTAATTCTAAAGTATTCTATAGCTATGTCAAAAATCTCAAAGGCAACACTCAGATCTGCTCTGAGTTATAGCACAATGGCACTAAATATACAGAACCAACTGATATTGCCAACATCCTGGCAGATAGGTTCAGTGCTAACTTTACCCCCCTCACACTCCCTAAATGGCCATCTCTATACCAGAAGAATGCAAAGTTCCTGCAATCATGGCTGCACAGGTAAAAACCACCCACTCCAAAGCCAAGAACACAACATCCATGGGACCTGACAACATCCCAGGCTGCATTCTACATGAACTACAGAATGAACTGGCACTCCACCTAAGTACCATATTCAATCATAGTCTCACCTGAAGCTTTGTGCCCAATGAATGCCACACAGTGATGGTTATCCCACTCCACAAAGGGTGAGCCACCATGGACCCTGGGAACTACCGCCCCATTAGCCGAACAAGCCTGGTCTGCAAGGCCATGGAACGTATCATCATGGAACTTATAAACAAAGACATTGGTAATCTCCAGACTCTGGACCCCACCCAGTTCAGATTTGTAAAAGGCAGATCATGTCTCCTAAACCTGATAGACTTCTTTGAAGCAGTCACCAAAGCCATAGACTAGGGTAAGGTGGTTCACAAAGCTGTTCTACATCTCGCCAAGGCTTTTGACAACATCCCCCACTCTGGAATTATAGATAAACTCACTAAACTAGGTATAAATCCTATGTCACAAGATGGGTTGCCAACTGGCTCACTGACGGAACCCACACTGTAAAAGTAGCAGACTCCAAATCCGACTTCAGACCAGTGACAAGTGGAGTACCACAGGGTTCAGTCCTGGGTCCTCTCCTGTTTGGTATCTACTTTTCTGAAGTACAGACTAACACAGAAGGTCTTTGGCTAATGAAGTTCGCAGATGACTTAAAACTAGGATCCATAATTGAAACACCTAACGATGTGGACATCCTGCAAAAGGGCCTCACTGAGACAGATGCCTGGTGTCAAAGCCATGGCCTCAAGCTCAATGCCAAAAAGTGCATTGTCATCCCCTTTAGTAAAAACTCTGTACCCATGAGCTACCACATAGGTAGTAGTCTACCTAACACCGAACGTGTGATAAGAGACCTTGAGACACAGGTGGACAGTAGTCTCTCCTTTGATAATCACATTGCCACAGTAGTCAGGAAATCCTGCTATGTGGCACACCTCATCAGAAAAGGTTTCTCATCCAGGAAAAAAGAGGTCATTGTTTCCCTCTACTCATCACTCATTAGAACTATTATAGAGTACAACGCCCCTTTTGGTATGTACCTCACAAGACATCTACAACAACTGGAAAGGCTGCATAAATACCTCACAAAGAGGACTACTGCCCTCAAACAGATGCCCTATGCAGACCGTCTCAAAAAACTCCAGCTTTACTCCGTCGCATATCACCTACTCAGTGGCAATCTCTGCCTAACATACAAAGCTATGTCAAACCCAGAGCTGTTGGACATGCTCCACTTAAAGAAATCCCAGTCCCTCTGAACTACACGCTCTAGGGAGATAAACCTTGTCACCACAATAAACAGAACATGCTGGAGGGATAGATTCCTGTCCCAGAGACTTCCCATACTCTGGAACAAACCTATCTATATCAAGCAAAGCTCCTCATTAGCACTCTTCAAGAAAAATCTTGATGATTGGATGGGAAATAGAAAATTCACCCCAGGGATCACCTCTGTGGCTCTGCTCGACAGGGCACAGGAAAATAATTTTCTTTGGTGGTGAAAGCCAGGGTACCTTTTTGATTAGGCTTATATAGGCCCTATGGCCAATAGCCTAGTACCTACCTATGAAACTATAAAAATAGGATCCTCCCAATCAGAATCTGCAGCTCTTACCAAATGTGTACCACAAGGATCCATTCTTGTCCCCTTGCTCTTCTCAATATTCATTAACAAACTTCCTTGCTACCTTCTCCATCTCACACTTATCCTGTATGCTGATGACATGGTCTTTTACAGATCAGCTTGATACCAACATTCAGTGCCAACTCCAGTCAGTCTTACATGAGCTCCACCAATGGCTTATAAACCTTAAACTACTTCTTAACTCCACCAAGACCAAAACTATGTTTTTTGGAACTCCACAAAAAGTTCACCATGTGCCTGACTATTTAATTGTCTTTGAACTACACATCCATTCCATAGAGACAATCTCCACCTTCTAATACCTAGGACTATGAGTAGATCAAGTCACTAAACTTCCCTTTCCATATAAAAAGTGAGAGACAAAATAAATGCCCGCTTCTTCTGGGCCAAAAAGATCTCCCCTTTTCTATCCATACCAGGAAGAGTAGCCTTTTGGCAAAGGTGTTCTCCTTTCTCAGCTTGAATATGGGATCACAATTTTTATTTCTGCCTCCAAGAAAAACATTGTCACACTCCAGATTATTTCTAATAACATCTGCCAATTCGTTAAAAACTCACCTCTCTGTGAGCATCACTGTATCACCCTAGAAAAAGCCAAATGGCTACCCATAAAACAAAGTTCTGACCTACATTTAGGATCCCAGCTCTATAAAATTTCCCAACTTTATATGATTATTCCCCTTGCAGTTTAGACTTCATGAACAAAACTCCTCATCCAAGCTGACACACTACTCATAAGCCACACCCACTCTCACTAACCTTAGAACCAAACTCCACAGCACTGCACATGCTCTGTCACACCAACTCTCACTACCCTTAGAACCAAACTCCACAGCACTGCACATGCTCTGTCACACCAACTCTCACTACCCTTAGAACCAAACTCTGCAGCACTGCACATGCTTTCTCCTCTGAGGCACCTACTGTTCGAGACGTTCTCCCTATCAACATGAAGGAAACCAACACTTATTGCAAATTCAGAATGCAACTCAAAAAGCACTTCTTCTTCCAAGCAAATGCTCCTGCTTCAACACAGAACATCACCTAACCTTTCCAAGTCTCTTCTACTCTCTCATGATTCACTGAAGACTGACCCACTTTAGAAACTAATGATATATTTATATGCATAATATATATATATATATATATATATATATATATATATATATATATATATATAGTGATTTATTGTACATTACGCTCTGCTTGATTGTACATTGCACAAGAATGTATGTACACAGTTTTTTTCTATGTAATTAGTCTGAACTAGTCTGTCATTTCTTGCATTTCTGTATTTTTTTTGTGAAATGTTTTGTATTTCACCTAGGCTGAGCATGAAATTGGTCAGTACTGATCAGTGCTCTACCCCATTAAACAAGTATAAATAAATAAATAAAGTGCTGCTTTTAAAGACTGGAATATTTGTGTGTGTGTGTGTGTGTGTGTGTGTGTGTGTGTGTGTGTGTGTGTGTGTGTGTACATATATATATATATATATATATATATATATATATATATATATCTTTATATACACACACACACACACACACACACACACACACACACACACATATAGATGATTGTAGTTCACAAAAGTGAACGCTCACTTGAGCAAATATGTTTTACTACTGTAAAAAAGTGAACTCTCATGAGAGTGAAAGTTCTGTTAAATGTACTTTCTGTTGGCAGCCTTCTGCATTGGATCATTTTGCTGTGTTTTAAAGGAATTTGCATAGTTTTCTTTTCTTATGTTTAATCATTTTGCAGTTTGAATTAAAATCATCACATTCTCTGTGTTTACTCATAAACATTCACATTGTGGTAATACACTCAGATAGATCAATATAGATAAACGTTCTAACAAAATTAAATGACAAGTGGCCAAGTGACTTACAACAGTGAGTAAACAACGAAGTCTTATCATAATTGTCTTAACATTACATGTCAAGAGCATAGGAATCAAAAGCACCAAAGGCTTAGCAGATTACTTGAAACAAACAATTTATTGAGTTAGCGCTTTCGGAAACAAACTGTGTTTTTCCTTCTTCAGAAGAAGGAAAAACACAGTTTGTTTCCGAAAGCACTAACTCAATAAATTGTTTGTTTCAAGTAATCTGCTAAGCCTTTGGTGCTTTTGATTCCTAGTTTGTGTGTTTGCCTTTTTGTCTACTATGTCAAGAGCATAACCAATGAAGTGAGCTATAATGTTACAAAGTCTTAATTATTGTAATTAAATGTATAACATATGTGCTTCATCTATTCTATCTAATCAAACCAAACCCTTATTCTAAACAGTACCTCACCAGTGCTTATGCTAAGGGAAAATATCAAACTGTCCACTACAAGTGCAAAAACTAAATAGAACAGTCTTTGCAGTTCATGTTTTGACCATGACTTCCCAGTGCATTATGTGTAATTTATTGTAATATGCGCATTACATGTTATTTATTTATATTTATTTATTAGTTATTTATTGACGACTGGTGACTGGGAAAGTCCAGCTGTGTCAGGAACCCATTTTCACAGGTGGCCTGGTGATAAAAGCGCCAGTAGTACAGGTATAGCCATTAAGAGATTATACAATTATACAATTATAAAAGACATTAATATACTTTTCCAGAACAGATACAGACATAAATATCTTATACAGTATTTTACACAATAGTTTTGCCGCTGTTTTATTGTCCATTCAAGCAAAAACTTCAGACATATTGTATGGTACAATGAAGTTTCATGTATCTGTGGTCGCTGGTTTCTTGTGCCCTTCTTTGCCCACATAAGACATCACCCCTCATGCTATTTATTTAAGAATGGAATCTGTGTAAAAGAAAAGAATGCACATATTTTCAAACTTCCTGCATTTGTTAGTAACTGGACCTTTTGGGTAAAAGCAGTTGTTAAACATGTTATATGGAATCATACCATTGTAAAATTATTTCTACTTTTGTAGCCTTGCATGTCGAAATCATTTGAAATGTCATATTAAATGTAAAACAGTATCCTGGAAGTATATGAACAACAGAACTGAACTATGACATATGGGAAGCATTTGCGAGCAAAACATCAAAACTGATCAAACTTCAGAAAGCTAGTCAAGTAAAATATGCTGGAAACCTCTTTCCATTGTAAAACAGTTGTAGAATGAGGTAAAGAAAATCTTAGTACTTGTCATTTGTTTGTGAATGTATTGTGAATATCTGATGTACTCTTAAACATGCTTATGTTATATACCAGGGTTGTTTGAGCATTGTTGCCACTTTGGATGATTTCTACTTGATTTCTGATATTTCTATAAGTCATGTTACTCACGTTTTTTTTTGTATCATTTTGCCCCTGTCTGCCAACCATCATGTCTTCCCTTGATCAGACACTAAACTGATTTAGTGGCAGTCATCCAGTCAGCCTTGAAGGTACTTTGTGCTGCTGTTGGCTTCCCAGTAATGACAGCAATGACAGCATGCACTGTCTCTTTGGCCAAACCCTAACTCTGGTGGTGACATGAGTACTTGTGTCATTGCAAATGCCACCTATGCCTTTCTGTCTGTGCATGTCTGTTCTCCTACATATTCTGACAACTTCAGCCATCATTACCTAGGAAAGCCATGCCCACATCTTCCCAGCACCATCTCTCAGTGTTATGTTTAGCTTCCACTTTCCAACTAAAGCCCTGGCATTACAGCAGTAGCAGTAACCAGGAGGGCACCCCCTCCCCAGGACATACATGCCAATTATCGCTGTGTGCTCCATCAAGTGCCCAAGCCACCAGTTCAGCTCAGGCCACCTGGTCAGTATCAGGGCTTTATCACTCTTTGCTCTGTTGGCACAAGGAATTCCAATGTCTTTTGGTCTTGTTGCCCCCACATAATTGCTAGGTATCAACCACTCAGTCCCACCTGTCAGGACACTTCACTCATCCTGGTGGGGTACTCATAGTAGCCCCCTTCATACCACAGAGCTTTGTCCCAAGTCTGTCCCACAGTCTGGAATGGTCACTGATATGCAGTTCACCAGCCACCAACTCTCTCTTCCTTCACAATATATATTAGATTTGAGCTTCAGCAGCAAAGTGAGGGCAAATGTCATTTATTTATTATGGAACGATCTTCACTTACTCCTGTTTTTGCTGTACCTGCTTACCAGGCATAGCTGGAGGACATTCTGTTGAAATAGTATTATATTTTATTTTGCAGAACATATTCTGCTGTTTTTATTACCCTTTGTTTTCCATGGAAAATTTAGAGGGGAATTTATTTTGTTTATCACTACCTTTGTTACAACTAGCTGGTTGGCTTTACAAGAAAAAGAATAACACCACTGCCATATGTATGCATATGTATGTTGTTGTTCTTCTTCTTTCGACTTTTCTCAGTAAGAGGTCGCCACAGTGGAACTCCGGTCTGCTAATGATTGGCAGTAGATTTTTATGGTGCCGAGGTGCCAGCCAGACGCCCAACCTTCAACGAAGGCACGCTTATTCATGCATGTCTTTCAAACGCCACTCGACCGCGGGGAGGATATGTATCTTTATGTATAAATTTAGCTGAGCTCTACACATATTCATGGAAAGGTTCCACACTTTCGTTTTTCTCCACCTGAAATATGTGCTTATTACAAAAATGAATGCCAGTCATGTATTAATATTTCTTAATTAAATTAATGCTTATGATACTATTTTCTGCAGTCATGACAAATTACTAAGTTCATTACAAGAAGCTTAATCTAGCCTCCTTAATAAGTGTTATAATTTATAGAAACTGTTGCTAATGGATTGGTCATGGTATTTTATTATGTTAAAAGTCACTGTGAGGAAATTCACAATTATCAGAGCTCTTTAAAAATATTTGAGCACAGTCTTGCTTCCCAGAGTTGAATACTTCATCATTTTTACATCTGAAACTGCCATGTTTGGTATGTTGTACTATATTGTCACTGACATTTACCCAAGATGATAGTCTTGTGGCATCTAAGGTATATTTAAATTATAATACAGATGCAGGAGATAGGAGACAGGATATTCTAAGAAAATAGAAAACAAACTATTTAAGGCATTGTAAAAAGATAATTGATGCAAACTAAATGCAGCATAGCAAACATATGCCTGCCTGAACATTAAAAACATAGCCCTCACCCTCTTAGCATGGAAAATCTGTACAAAGCCAAAACTAATGGGGACAAAGACTTAAAAATAGGGACATATTTTAAATATTGCTGTTATAAACTTATAAACTTACTAGTATAAAAGGGCTTGTGTCACCATACATTTTCTGAAGGATATGAAATCTGATACTCAAATACCTGTCATTATTTAGGGAAGTCAGTCCTCACTCATTTCCACAAAAATCCAAAAAAACACAAGGTTTATGAGGAGCAGACCAAAATATGAAGCAAAAATCTGGACATTCTGTAAAAATCTGAACAGTTGAGAGGTATGATAAAACAATATGTGCTGTAAGATACTGTACTTGAGACTGCGGTAAAATTAGGTAGGTAATTTGTCTTTTACTATGTGTGGCCACTGTGTAAGTAGAACTTATTCAGCGAAGTTTAAGATGTTGACTGTTTAGGAAATTAAAGATATTATAATAATAGCCAAAGATTCAAAACGACTTGAATCAGGTTGAAAACTACAATAATAGAATACATTTTTGTTTTGAGAATAGATGTGTGCAATAGTGATTGGAGGGGGAGATGAAAGAAACAGAAAACAGCTACAACAAAAAGCAAATGAGAACAATGAACTGGGTGTGAAGATGGTACTGAGATGACACTAGTTTAATCTGGTCAGAAATAAAATGGAGTAATGTGGAAGACTATCATAGAAAGGTGCATATTAAAAGAAATAAGTATGAAACAAAATGACAACATGCTGGAAAGAAAAGCTCTAGTCTGGCAATACAGGGAAAGCTTCAAAGCTATGCTTAAAAGAATCCCTGTTAGAGAAAGCAGGAAAATAAAATCTTGTGGCAGACAGAGTATGGGGAGGATATGTGCTGTTTGGAGGTTTGCACATTGTAAACTACAGAATGTGGTCTTCATTGGGGAACGAAAGTTGGGCCTATATCAGAACATTGAAAGTTCATACTTTCGAATGTTCTTACATTGACCCCTATTCAGCGAATGCTGAAAATAGCGAAACAACAGATAACCAAATTTTTTCCTAGGGAAAGAATTTGGTTGTCCGTTTCTGTCGTTTCGCTATTTTCAGTGCTGTGGTGGAAAGTTACGGGTCAGGTTCAGCTAAGTGTGTGATTGGGCGTGGGTTAGGTGAGTTAGGGTTAGGGCGTGAGGGAGCTATGTGTGCAATTGTGTGGACGCGAGGGTTAGGGCGGGTTAGGTGAGTTAGGGTTAGGGCGCGGGTGAGGTGAGTGTGCGATAGTGACGGACCTTAGGGTTAGGGTTTTGGTTAAGGTAAGTGGATAGTTAGTGGTGTTTGTACAGTTTAGTGTAGGGTTAGCTGTAAGATTTTGGGTGTATGTGTGCGGATTGCTGTTTGTTTGGTGTGTTTGTGTTGTGTGTATGTGTTTTGAAACAGCAATTTTTTTTCCCTAGGAAAAAATTAACTGTTCTGAATGTTTGATGTTTTCAGGTTCGCTGATTAGGGGTCGATGTAAGAACATTCGAAAATGTGAACTTTTGGTGTTCTGATATAGACCCAAGAAACTCACTGTCATCGAGATAAGCTTTAATCATGCCATCAAATGTATGGAAAAATGAGAGAGAGGCAGAGAGAGAGAGAGAGAGAGAGAGAGACAGAGAGACAGAGAAAGAGAGAGAGAGACAGACAGAGAGAGACAGACAGACATACAACGAGTCAGAGAGAGTGAGAGACAGAGAGACAGAGAGAGAGAGAGAGAGAGAGAAACAGAGACAGAGAGAGAGAGAGGCAGACATAGGAGGAGATGCATAATACTTTGTCTTCAGTGATAAATTTCATGAAATTAGAAAGACACAGGACAGTCCCCAGGGGGCATAATCACTGTGAATGAGCTGGTGGGCACAGAAATGTAATTGTGTAGAAGAAGTAAGCTACAATGAAGTTTAGTATTTGGATGTACTCATTAAAAAGAATAGAGAGAACAACACTTTTAGTTCCAAGATACATAGAAAAGATATATTATTTACTTTATACATAAAGTTTGCTAGTGCCCACCCTATGTTTCAGAAGGAAAACATTGTTAAAGGTCAGTTTGTTCTGGCAGGTTGGATGACCTCAGAATATGCAGATGTTTGGGGGAACGTGATTACATTGCTGAATTGTTTCAGCAGAGGGGTTACCGAGATGAACTAATGCAGCAAGTCAAAGAAGAAATTGTAGGAGGATGTGGTACTAAATATGGCCCTTTGGTAGGTTTTGCGTCACTTCTGAAGACTGAAAATAAGAATAATGAATATTATACGGATAAAAAAGTAACTACAAAATGTACCCTTAGCTATATATAAAAAGGGCAGAAATTTGAAAGAAATGTATTGTATGAGAATAACAATAAGAACATGCATGTTTTCAACAAAGTTCATTTTGTTACCAAGTGTGGAGCACGTAAACACTGTTCATTTATTGCAAACACTGATCAATTATACTCAGAAGCTTAAGTTAAAGTGCTAAGTAGTTATACATTTTATAATTGCTCTAGTAAGGGAGTTATATATATTGTGACTTGTAAAATCTGCCCTTCTTTTTATGAAGGGAAAACAAAAAAAACCTCTAAGAAAACAGATTTATGACCATCTTTATGATGTGTCAAGGGGGGTTGAAACAAATGGCCTTTGCAAATATTCAAAACTTTGTGCACATAGTTTCTTTAATTTTTGCCTTGGAAGATGTACCTTTTGACTGATAGGAAGCCAATGGGAGACTAAAATTGAATACCAGGAAATATATTGGCAGCTAATGCTTGAAGTAGCTAATCTGACAGATCTGAATGAACAAGTGTCTATTCGGCTTGTGTTAAAAATGAAGGCGGCTAGACTTTAAGGTACCATTCAACAATAATTAGTTATTAGTAAATTTAACTAATCAACACAATTATATATGAAATAAAATAAAATATTATTTAGAAACTACATAATTAATATTGGACCCCACAGGCTTCTTAAATAGGTAAAAAAAACTGTTTTCATTTTTTATTATATATATATATATATATATATATATATATATATATATATATATATGTATATATATATATATATATACTTTTTTTATTCATTATGGATCTTATATGTATTTAATGTATAAATATTTATATATGATATATATTTATACACATTTTTGTTATTGCAAGTGTTTCTGAAAAAAGATGTATTTCACACATTATTAGTTGATTAGCCTTAGATCTGTGGGCTTTAGTTCATAGCTTGGCGGTAAATATTTACTGATGATTAGTGCTGCTGCTGTTGTTAGTGTGAATCTTTTCATATGAATGAAAGAATATGAGGTGGCATAGTATCGAAAATAGAGTCGTACTAAATGGACTGAGGCTGGGAATGAATGCAAAGTTACTTTATTTTATTTTATTTTATTATGGAGGTAGATGAAGTAGTCCACTGGATCACATTTTCAGGACTAATCTTGTTACAAAATAAGCAAAGAAAAATAAAAGAACTCATTATTAAATTCTAAAAGCGGAAGAACTGTACATTGCATATATCCACAAATTACACAAAGTGTAACTACATTACACAAACTGGCAGTTAAGGTTTAATGCAAGAACAGAACCAGGCATTAATGAGAATATTTCCATTTTGTGTGTATTAAAACAAAAGATGAAAGAATACTAAAAATGCTGGCTTTGAATGACATTATTGACATCTGTGATATTTTTCATATTTATTTAAATCGATGTTTGTGTTTTTTCATGGGGTAATTATACATTCTCTGACTTGTTAGGTACAGTGATTTACATGTGGATACTATGACATAAATTACTAAAGTTTTTAATTATTAACATATTTATATTTATTAATTATTGGTAATTATGGAGGTCACAAAGTAGATATTCCAATCGCTATTTTAAAAGTTTTCTTTTGATATTTTTTTGTATTTGCATGTTTAAAAGTTTTTAGGATAGGAAGTTACATGATGAGTTGGCCAAGCATAAAGGGATGTAACTTGGGAATATATCACGACTCTGATGATGCCAAAGTAAGGCAAAATTGCTTAATCGTGATTGTTTGATCTTATTTTTGTGTGTTTGGATATATTTTTAATAAATCGAGTCCGCACCATTCTAGTGTGCCACTGGTTAATTTGTAATGATTTCTCGTATGCTTAGTTTGCTTGCTTGTTTCGGTTACTATGTAAATGCTATGTTGTTTGTGTTTTGAATAACTTGTTTTAAAACATGTAACTTGTAATTTGTAGTTTTGTATTACAATGCATTACAATGTATTGCTTTTGTCCTGTGACTTGGGTTGTGATTGAAAAGGCATCTTAAACCAGCTCAACCACCCAGATAACCAAAGTGAATAAATAAACTATACTTACAAATGTTTGATTGACCTGTAAACCAGTCCATAAATGATACAGTTTATTTTCTCATCCCCTGTATTTTAATTGTATTTCCACGTTTTTCTACTATATCAGAATATGGTTTGGTATATTTACAAAATACAAGATGCAACAGAAGTAAGGAATCCTGCCACATTAAGAAAAACCATGAATGCATTCTAAATAAATAAATCACGTTAAGACATTTAAGAACATACAATTTAAACAAGGGAATTCTTTAAAAAAATGTAAATACATATGTATGTATATATATATATATATATATATATATATATATACACATGTATGTTTTCTTTTCTGTATAATTAAACTCTTAAAAACTAACCTTATTTCTGTTCTTATTGAAAGTGAATGTTTAAAAATAACCTGATTAATAGTGGTGATAAAATCCCTTAACTCTTCTGACTCCCCCCCCCCCCGAGAAGGGAGATTTTTTAGTTTCTTTTTTTGATGTTGGTTGAAAACACAGGTAATACTATGTTACAGTACAGTAGTATGCACACTATTTATTTCATAGATTAGTATTAAGCTAACTGCCCTTGAGAGCCATTTAAAGCCTAGCCAATTATCCCTTGTGAGACTCAAACCTTGCACTTTGTGTTTGTAAGGCAAACACCTTAACCATTAGGCCACCCTCCCAACCAAGGTGGCAGAAGGTCAATGCATTAGAATGCAACAACTCACTACAGCAAATACAGAAGTAGGTCACTTACTATGAGGTCTTTCATAAAATGTTTTGGTCAAGAGGTTATTCAGAGCAAGTTGTGTAGAACATAATTGAGAGTATAGCTATAAATAAAAACGAAGGAAACAGTCATGTTTCATAAGGAAATGGAAAGAATGAGGTTATTGACAGAAGTATTTCCATGCCATTAGTATTTTCTACAGACTGCGAATAAAAATATTATACACAATAAATGGTGTATACTACCTGCAAGCAAATAAGTGAGTTGAATATTAGCTGACAAACCTACCTTTATTAATAAAAAAAGAAAAACATATCTAGAACATACTTTAAAGCAAAAAGAAAGAAAGGAATGAATGGAATTGTAATAAAAAAGGAACTTTCAAATGTTGGGATCCCATATTAATGTTCATATATAGCAGAAGGACCTGATTTTTGTTGTGCCTAAACACAAAGGACTTATGCAAGGTATTTTATATGTGGTTCTTCTAATGAGCAAAATATTTTACACAGGAAAAGCTAACAGGACTTTAGGAAAACATGTTTGTTTATGAACATTTTATATGGTACAAAATAAAAATCTTGTTAATACTTTAGCTAAGCTTTCCACAGTATGTCTTGATTCTAAAAGATTTATTTTTTCAGCAGCTGATTATGTACCAGTTAGTTCTTCAAGGCAACAAAGATGATGAACTTGCATCTCATGAAATGAAATGGCAGATTTAGTTGAATGCTGATTATTTCCCTGGATTAAATGGTGGAGTGAATTACAAATGTGTTTTAAAAAATAAATAGGGGCAGGAATAGATGCAAGTGATTAAAAACAGGGAGGGGCTTGCATAATTACATATCATGTGACTTAGTAGAGTTTGATATAGGATGAATCATTTGTATAAGGCATTTATTCTGAAGAAGGCCTTGCATGTTTGAAAGTGTTCAATATTTGTTTAGCATTTATTTCTCTGCATTAAGAGTGTGCGCATGTTTTTTTATTTCATTTTTTATAGTTACACAATGCATATTGCATATATTAAAAAAGCAGAAAAAATATTCAGCAGCAAATAATATAACAGTTACAAAATGTATTTACATTAATGTAGTAGGCAAAGATTAGAATGCATCCCAGCAGAGGCACTCAATAAAAACCACAAACAGCAGTGTGTGTCTTATTCATCTGGGTCTGCTGAAGAAATCACATTTATTTGCCTCTTAAAATGTCTAACTACTTTGTCTCCAGTGGGAGATGAATGGCTCACTTTATTCACCCTATACCTATCCGACCCAGGCATTTGCTTCTCTTACACCAGGCCTTGCTAACGTTGCTTCCTCTCTTACTGGTCTTACTTTATTCTTTTATTTCTTCTGTAACTTCTCCGCCCCACCATCCCTTAGTAAGAGTTTGCTTTCTGCTACTTCTTTTCTTAGCTGTAATACCCTCCCTATTTAGTTCCATTACTCTACATGTATTCCTAGCAATCCTCCTCTTTCAAGCACCCTTCACCTTTATCTCTTCTGTACATATTTTCCTTTATTTTCTTTTATCTTTGAGACATCATCTTCATTGGTTCATCAGCTTCTTTCCAGTAAAAAACTCTTCCCCATATCTCTAATTTTCTCTCAGTAAGACCACATTGTACCATTGTCCCTCCATTCTCCACATATTAATGGAGTCTCGTCCACATATTAACTTTGGGTCCTTTCTACCAATCAGCATGATCTCTGTAAAACACCTCAAAGGTAACAAAAGAACCACTGTCAGCATTTGGATTCTTGTAACTGTTTTGATTTGTGGCTTATCACCAACAGCACAGATATAGTAGTATCCATGGAATGCTGGGTAAACACCTCTTCCAATAATCCTAGAACAATACTTCCACTACTTACAGAGGTACAAACCAGGGAAACATTCCAACAATGGTGTTTTCTTCTAATCTGTAAAAAGTTAACAATCCTTCTTCCTCCTTTAGTAAAAAAATGCAAAGTTCTTTACTGCATTTTATGTAAATAGTGTATAGACAACCACGTAAAACTTAAAGGAGTGATAATCTATATCATTCAATTACTATGCTAAATACTTTGAGAATGCAACTATGAACTGACTCCATTACTCCTCTATCCTGCAACTTCATCCTGTAAGTAAACTCAGTGTGATTTAATCATCCAATATACAAAAATATCTGAGGAGCTGTCTTCAGATGAATGGACTACACCAGCACTTCTTCTGACAGACATTGGATCCTAATAAACAAATCATCCAAGTTATCTTTTCAATTGACCCAGCATCCCTTTGTAAGTGACTCTTATCCAGTTCTGCCAACATTTTAAGTTATCTGCTTTCCATATGTAACTTTTCCAAAAACATTATATAACTAACACTGATTGTTCCCCAGTTATTTTCCAGAAAAGTTTTTACCTTTATATTGAGTCTTTTATTTATACCTTGTTCAGTTTTAAATATGCCCTTTTCCCCTTTTTTTCCAAGTCTGCTGTCAGTCCACCCCCTAGTTAACCCCTCATACTCAGTCTGCATTTAGAGTAAGAAGCAAGGCATGGATTTCTTATACATAAGCTGGTTCCAAGGAAGACTAGAGGGTTTAGATCAGTCTACAGAATGAATATAGAAAAGGTGCTTAACTACCGAGATTAATGAACAAACTGAAGGCCTGTGCCGAAACATCAGAGATATAAGTAGTGTCAGGTAATAAAAACGGTTATTTTTAGTAGTATGTTTCATATCGTTGTTATTTTAAGAACTTATATGTGTGTAGAGATTGCATTTTTTATGTGCTATAAAATAATAAATGTAAAACATTCTACATCCTCACAAAAACAAGTTTTGTCATGCTGAGACAAGTCAATTCCATTTGTAACACTAGAAACTTACAGGAGAGATTAACGTGCTTACCTGCAGGGTTAAATACCACATCATAAACAATACTGTAGAAGACTCATTCTCCAGTTATCTTCCTCCCCATATCAACTATCTCCTGCATTTCTTAGGTGTTGCATTTGGTACCTAAAACTAATGTATTTTGGCTTTTTCCAGTTAGGGGTTGCCACAGTGGAACTCCGGTCTGCAAATGATTGGCAGTGGATTTCTATGGTGCCAAAGTGCCAGCCCGACACCCAACCTCCAAAGAAGGCACACTCATTCACACATGTACCTACCTGCATGTCTTTAAACATCACTCGACCACGGGGAGGACATGCAGACTCCATACAGAAGGTACTCCAGCTGAGAAACAAACCGGAGAACCTCTTGCTGTGAAGTGACAGTGCTAATCGCTGCACCACAGCGGCCTGATTGGTACCTGTGTAACAATATTTGTAAAAAAGACTGTCACAGAGAAAGTGTACCTGCTAGACATATTCAGTACATTTTACAACCTCCAAATGTCATACCATGACTGACAAATTCCAGAACTGCGTGTTCAGATGTTAAATGCCTACATAAGTAACACATTTCTAATTTATAAATCAAGTTCCCATGTTACTGACACTGGCAAATGAACTGAGCTTCATTCTGTGGCATACATCTTAAACCTGAAATTAAAGATGCATACCATCTATTGATTTTATTATATTAAAAGCATTTAAATAGACAAGTAGCAATGTAAAACACATACACATACTTAATCACTATGCAGAATGACCATCTGACAGACTTTGTCCATCTGACAGACTCACTTTTACCCTTTTAGCTATAGTGCCTTCAAGGTGATCATAGTGTTGCACTTTGAAACATTAATTTTATAACTTTTCTTGATGGTATATACTTTGTTATGCTTTGATATACTTCTTTCTGCAGGCAGTTCTTGTTCTGTTTCAGGAACTTCAGAACTTGTTGATAAAACAGTTAGGGACATTAGAAACTTTGAAGAGAGAGATGAACATGCATCTCTGCTATTAGGGTTGAAGTGACATGCTGGTTGGTTTAAAAATATAGTGAAGCTTTTCTAGATTGTAGTGTGTCCCGTATTTCTGTTCAATGCCCTTTACAACCAATAGCTTTATACCCAGCAACCCTTATCAGCTGCACTCTGACCATGCTTTTATAGGTCATTTAGTCATGATATGTCCAGATATAAGTGAACCAAGAATAATTCAACATACGTTTAAAATGGTTATAGTTTTCTTTCTGGTAAGATTGAGCTTTATTCTGATGTGTTTTGAGTTCTGGACATGTAGCACAACCTCGGAATAAAAATAAAATATAAAAAGGTGAAGATAAAGGCATTATACTTCAGAGATAGTACAAACATCAAAAGTGGTGTTTACAGTTTAAAGAGCTCTTTGCAGATGAATGTTTGAAGCACCATTTGTCAGTTCTATTTGTTTTGCAAGAGACCCATAAAAGTTTTCAAAAATCCATCCATCCATCTATCTATCTATCTATCTATCTATCTATCTATCTATCTATCTATCTATCTATCTATCTATCTATTTATCTCTCTGTCTGTCTATCTATCTGTCTGTCTATCTATCTATCTATCTATCTATCTATCTATCTATCTATCTATCTATATATATATCTGTCTGTCTATCTATCTATCTATCTATCTATCTATCTATCTATCTATCTATATATATATCTGTCTGTCTATCTGTCTATCTGTCTGTCTATCATTCTACCTATCTACCTATACCATGGTTTTCAGATAAAATTACTATAAACAGCTTCCTTTTCTGATCGGTTAACCCAAACTGCAATAATCTCTTCAGGCAAAAATGTTCTGAATATTGATAGTGTTAGGGAAAGATTTTTTTCATAAGGTACAGTGTAGGGATGGAGTTAGTGGCAGTAGATGGGTTTTTACGCATTATTAATGCATTATTAACATTGATCAATTGATGTATTTTGTAAGAAATAAAACTTTATTGACAGAAACCATAAAGATGGCAGCTCCAATAGAAAACCAATAAAATATGAAAAATGTGCTTTTGTTTTTTTATTTTTGTCAACAAATGCGTAGAACACTATCAAAACTTTACATTTTGAACTCAACAGTTCAACATATCTTCTAGTAACCATCACCACTTGAACTATGACACTGAACTCAAATCTAAAACAAGATTTAATAATATGATTGCAAAACAAAATTTATACATGGAATTGCAGAACAACACACAACATTTTGACAGAAATGTCCCTAAAACAATTACAATGAAAATGTTACACCAAAATTCCACATAGTTAAAATGCTGTACAGTGCATAACCATCGGTTAAATAAAGTGGGCTCTAGAAATACTTAAAATTTAAATTTTACTCATATACATAAAGTAATACATGTGTTTGTATCTTTTCAATGAAGGATATATTGTTAACAAGAAGTATTTGTTGAGCTATAGAATGTCTTGGGTAAAAATCTTACAATTCCACCTAAATTACTATTACTACTACAACTTTAGTAAAACTGGTAATCAATGGGGAGGAACTATTACCTTAAAATTATGTTGTCCCACTTTCATTTTCTGTATGGAGTAACAGAACTGCTATACTGTTTAGTGCTTGCGTTTGTGTAGACATCTAATTAATGTCTGTCTGTGGTCCCCACACATGAAGAAGACCTTAATCAATGCACACTCTGATTTACATATTTAACCATAAATGAGAATCATAATGCATGTTCACAGACTTTCTATATCTGCTTAGTGTAAATGGGTAGCACATGGGGCTAATAATGCATGCTTGTAGAATCATGTTGTAGATGATTGATGCATACCATGGTGTACATGTTTAGCAGTACGTAGGAATAATGACACATTTGTAGCTTTTTACTGTTATCTATGCATATTTTAACCAAAATCATTTCATAGCAAATTATACAATTTGAATACATATTTTCAGGCGGACAGTTCTGTGTTCTGATCAGAAGATACTGTATAGATTATGAAGCACTTTGGGTACTGTAGTTGCCAGTCAAACTGCAGATACTGGTTTGAATCGTAGCATTTCAAGTTTCATACTGACTAACCTTAAGCATATAATTTAATTGCTTTATGCTTTTGGTTCTCTTAGAAAAAACACAGGGACAAAGACAACAAAGGAAGGAGACCTTACTATATAAATAAAGTAAGCACTTTGTCCCTCTTTTAAGCTATTTATGCTAATAAGTTTAATTTAGTTTGTCAGCAAATTATTAAAAAAGATACATTTCCCTGCAGTATTCCAAAGAGTTCATTCTTATATTGTTCATCACAGTATTTGTAGAGGCATGGTTTATCTCTTTCATCATGGATTTATAGGATTATATGTTTTTTTTTGAGTGTTCAAAAGAGATTCAAAAGAGATTTAGGTCACAACATTGAAAGAAGGTGGGACTTACTATTGTAACCATATTCTAGCATGCATTTATGTGTCTAATAAGTTCTACTACTGTGAATCTGCACATAATACAAGCATTGAACATCAGTATGCGGCATACATTTTTGACAAAAGCCAATACTTCTGAATGATTTTAGTTTAGTATGCATTTTTTCAATTGTTACCAGGATAGAAACTATCTTTATCCCGTTTTTGTTATTGGGATTCAGTAGGCTTAAGAACAGCATGATTAAAGATTAGTGATTACATAAGCTGTGCAAAAGGAACTAGGATAAAATAGGCTCTATTCTGGAGTTTATCTGTTCATTATTAGACATGTCCTGCAGAAGACTTTTGCTGCATTTATTAACAGTTTGTTTTCAGAAATTCTTAATGCACTTGAAGTTTTTCTTTTTGTTTTATCTATATTCATTTAAGCATTAATTTTCGGGTATAATGGTTCTTCTGGTGTATGTCTGTTTTGAAATCAACAGTCCTACCCCAGTTTGCCTAGTAAATGTCTACAGTTTGTCTTCTGATCACACTTCACATTTTAATAGCTACTGTTCAACTGTCTTTTATTATAGAGTTCATGCTTATCTCAGTCTCAGGAATTCAAAGGACCAAATCCTACAAAAAAAATGCAGAGTGGGCTCATGTCATGGGATTTTTGTTTACATAAAGAATTTACATTTAAAAAGAAGAAAACTTAAGTTGTTGTTTTATTATGTAACAGTGCATCAGAACTTTAATTATGTATGTTCAGGCCACATTACCCATTCAAGAGTTAAATAGCTCCTGGTTATTGTAACTTCTTGTTTAAATATATTTACTGCAGGGCCAAGACTAAGAAAGGAGCAGTTAAGTGTAAAATAAAAGATAACTTCTAGTGGCTCTAGTACTCAGAAGGCATAGTCATTCACACATTCATGTCAGTGACTGGTAATTTTAAGATTGCTTTGACAGCATGGTGTTTTAAAAGTTAACTATTAATGACATATATTAAAAGAAAATATAATAACTGCAACTTTTGTGATAGACAAGGTAATCTGTATTGCTATGCAGCACTGACCACATAGCATGGTTTATCATTTTATATAAGACATAGTCTATTTTTATATTTTACATTTATTAGGTTTTCAGCACTTTTTCCCTGTTGAGTCATTGGTGTACTCCACCCTAACTTATCACTGAAAACTGGAGGAATAAGTGAGCACAGGAGATGAAACCATCTGCGGGACTTTTGCAAGGAAAATATGACTTCACAGTTCTTGTCTCTGAGGATATCATCTTAGCATTAATGTTCCAACATCCATGACTTGTTAGCCTTGATATTTAAAAAAATAATTAATTTCACCTCTGACAGAAAGGTCAGAAATTTAGAAAAGCTAAAACAATTCAAATGCAACACATATAATTTCATTTCTCCATGCTGATAATGCACTTGCTAGAACTACTTCATATTGTTTGAGGTAAAAATATGCAACTGTAAGACGAAATATTAAGATAAAAGGACAAACATGTTACAGAAAATGTTTCTGGCAAATGAAGGAGTTAACTTATTATTTAAAAAAAAAAAGCTCAACACGGCCCTCAGTGGAAACACGTTTAATGAGAATCTGTCAGACCTGGCGGGATTTGACCTGATGAAGTACCAAGACAGATACAGCAGATTGTCTCATTAAACTTGTTTCCATGGAGAGGGGTGTTCAACTGGAAAGTCCCCCTCCACCATAACTTTGGAAAAGATAAAAACAATGTTACTTCACAAATGGCACAGAACAGATCAGGTTTTGTGTGGGTATTGTGGCTTAAAATGTACAAAAATCTAACAGTGCTTTTTTCTGTTCATAATAAACCATGGCAACTATTATGCTATCATTCCATAATGAGCATTCTGTGATATCTGATGTCCTTGGCTATGTCTGATGCTACACAATCCATTGTGATGTATGGTTCAGATAGATAATTATTTGTCAGTAACCATTTTTGATTCTGACTTAGAATTATTATCTGCATGTTTGGACTTATTATTTTATATATGTATTAGAATATATTTTACATATATATATATTTATTTATTATTTATATATATATATTTATATATGTAGATATATATATATATATATATATATATATATATATATATATATATATATATGTGTATATATATATATATATATATATATATATATATATACGTGTGTGTGTGTGTATAAAATATTTGGGCTGATTACTTTGGCATTTCAGAACTGTATTCTAAGAAAGGGTATCCAAAATATTTAACATTATATTAGTCCTCTTAAGAAAATGCAATATTTTATTGCTCACTGCCTGTGTGGATTAAACTGCGTTAAATTGCAGTTGTAAAAAAATAATAATTTGTTAGTCCAGTAATGCCTGCTAAACACATATGTAATTTTTAGTGATAGCATTCATAACATTTATTGATGTCATTAGCCTAAACTGAATAAGTAAGACAGTCCCCCGGATTTACTAATCTTCCGTGCAGGACTAGCTTAGTCCTGGAATCAGCCATGTATATTAATGAGGCGCGCTGCCTGAGCTCCTAATCTTACACTGAGCATGTAAGAGTGCAGGGTGCGTGTCTGAGAGCACAGCTCTCAGAATATACACACTTCCCCCGCAATGGAGAACAGCAGAAATATCCCCAGCAACATTCCCCCACATGTACAACAGCAATAGCAAATACAATTAAATGAACAAACCCTTTTTCTTTTTTATTTTAAAATACGATTAAAGCTAACTGTAGGTGTATGGGTGTGTCCATCGCTTAGCTACGGTTAATGCAGCTTAAATGGCTGAAGAGGATAACAAGGAATACATATGTAACTGTAGCAGCATAGCAATAGTGTAGTGGGCAGAGCATTTGCCTTACGAGCAGGCATTCCCGGCTGGAGTCTCACTGCAGCACATTCCATTTTCCATGGCAAAGCATGTTATGACCAATATTTTTCTTGCATAACCCACTAAATAACATATACTTGTGAAATGGAGTACTACATTAAATGCACAGGTGAGGTGTCAGTGTCATAATGAATAAAGCACCAGTAATCACGTTTAAGCACCAATAAGCAGTAGTAAGCATATTTAAGCACTAGTAAATGAGTTTAAGCCCATTTGCATGGGGGTAAGCAATACACGCACAGGTTAAGCAATTTTAAAGCTAACTCTCTGTAAGCATATGTAACCAGAGGTTAGCATTGCTTACCCACATGCAAACCCACACAAACCCATTTACAACTGCTCAAAAGTGCCTTAATCACTCTGTATCCAACTGGCTTTGTTCTGCCCAGCAACAAAATAATCAGCCTTGCAGGTCTTGAACCCAGGACCCTATAGTTACAGTAGTTAACCACTAAGCCATCCCAGCAGTACACAAGAATGAGGTATTACCAAACAAGTCTTCACTATAGTGAAATTAAACTGAACCTGTGAAAGGAATCAGTGTACAGTCATATGTTCCATAACCCACTACATAACATAAATATGTGAACTGGAGTACAGCAGTAAGCCCAGATGTGAGGTGTAACTGTAATAGAGTGTTGAAGTCCCCAATAAAACACAAGGACCCCATAGAGTGTATGTACACATCAATCATGGATACCAGGCAGATATGTAAGACGTAATGAATAAGAAATCAATGCCAAAAAGAAAATATAATGCAAAGTCTAATTTAAGCAATGTTAAGCATTGCACAGGCCAACTTAGGATGTGTAAGTAATGTGTAGGCCAGCTAACCCATTGTGCTCAGTGGTATACCCCTTTAAACAATGCCAACCTTAGGTAAGCAGATTTGCCCATAGCTTAGCCTTTTCAAATTGGCCAATCATGGAAAAGTGCAGGAAATCAGCCCTACTTAAACCCAATAGGTGGGAATACATCTCATAACTGGTTGTAGCTTCCCCTTGCAGGCACCATGTCAGGAAGGGGAGAGGGAGTGCACTTTCAGGTGCAGCGCTGGTGCATCCAGGTGTCCAGAGTCATGGCAAGACTCCTTGTCAAAAACCATAAGCAGAGACTGCTGCAGGGCCAATACCAGGGTTCCCAATATAAGGCGGAAGCCTGGGACTGTCTCGCCCATGACCTCACCAGTGCCACTGGCATACCCTGAACTGGTCAGCAGGTCAGGCATCACTATGCTGACCTGAAGCAGCATAAGGGGGACCTCTTGGAGCAGTGGATCCTAGAGGCTAGAATGGCAGGGGATGTCCCAGCTGTGTGTAAGTATCACCCCACTATGTGTGTAGTTATTGCTAGCTCATGTCTATCATGGATAGGTATGGCTGAATATTCCTCTTATGTCCTCTACAGCTGCAATTCAGTGGGCCACAATCCAGGAGGCCCATGGAAGTTGCCTGGAAAGGTTGCAGTGTGAGGCAACTCAGTAATACTCATGCATTTACTGTCTTAGGAAATAAATCTAAAAGTATTAGTAAATTAATTGCCTGTATAAAACCTGTATTGTTTAACGCAAGTACTGCATACACCAGAGAATAAGGCAGGAAGAGTCTCATATAGTTTGCATGTAAATAAATGCATAATAGTCTGACAATAAAGGTCTAACTGCTGGACTGCATGTGTATACTCTGGTATCATATGGTAATGTAGATTTGCAATCACATAATAGTACTGTTGTATTAAGCACTGTTACCTGCACCATGCACCATAAATAGAATGTGTAGGAATGCCTGTATATGACTGGTGTAATCCCCAGAGGCCATTTAGTACAACTGAGAGACACATAGACATAAAACAGGGAAAAGGTAGACAACAAAACCTGAATAGCACATGCAACTGAGATGTGAACTGTTGTATTTTTAGCACACACAGCCATGGTTCTAATCCTGGCAG
>NC_056729.1:1352604456-1352641956 GCF_019279795.1 Protopterus annectens | reverse complement strand
ACACACAGGAAGGATGTCCATCACACAGGAAAGGTAAAGAGACCACGCCCACACGATGTAGGGATTTATAGTAGGTGGTTGCCATAACTGTCGTAATTGGAAGTACTACACAGCAAGCTGCATGCAGTTAACAAGTGGAGGACTCTGATTGGTGCAGAGGCCATCACCTGATCATGTGCATCACCTACAGAACCATGCTGAAATCTATTCAAAGCAGCTCAATCCATTTACTGGAGAGAGGCAGAGAGAGAGAGAGAAGCATAAGGCAAAGGCAAACAAAATCCAAAGGAAAAAAAACTATAATATCATCCAGCAAACTATCTAGAACAGACATCATTCCCACAGCAGGTATATGAAGTATATATGCATGTAATTGAATGTAGTACATGGTCCATAATAATGGGATAGATGATGTGGAATTATTTATATGTGCCATCAGGTGTTGTTGTAATGATGTTCAACTGAACAACTGCTATAGACAGTAGTGTCTGTACCTGTGGGTAGTAGGCCATAGCCATCAACTGTGCAGATCAGCACTGACTGACAGGATGTAAACCATCATAGTGTATTTTGTGTAATCAGTATGTATATGATGTGGCCAATAGCTGGTGGTGGAAGTAATGCCATTATGAGGGACATGTGGACCCACAGCCCACCCCTTGCAGGATACTCAGGTTAATCTGTAATATAACATGCAGGAATGCCATAGGTGTGTAATAGGGTTACCTGCAATCAGGTCCTACATATACCCCCATAATGTCAGGCTGTGTCCATATGTGGCACCTGTTTGTGCTGTAGCAAGGCAGAACAGTGCAGCTATGCAGGAAGGTGTTGTGAGATTGTGGACCTGATGTCTGAATGTACCCCAAATGTAGGTATGCATATGTGTACATATATACACATATATAATATATATATATATATATATATATATATATATATATATATATATATATATATATATATATATGTATGTCCACAAATATACAGATGCCCATGTGTAGACATATATATGAACACATATATACATCACATATATCTACACATATATAGATATATACCTATATGCACATGTCAACATAGTTACAAACACACACACAAACATATATGTATGTAAATACATGTCCTCTATATTACTACCACAGTGATGCATGCTATGTTCTAGGCAACAACACACATAGCAATACACACAGATATCTACAGCTGGCAGTGTGTGCAACATGGATGGGTATGTCACATGTTAACCCCTTGTTGGGACCACATTGCCCTCGTCTGTGAAGTTTGGAATGGGAATATGGGGAAGTATGGCAGATATAGTTGTGGAGGTGGTTAGGGTTGGTAGATATAGAGGAGCGTCTACAGGACTGGTATGTGACACATGCGGTGGGTGAACACCCTGGATGGTGTGTGTGATCTGTGATGTGGACGACCCACTGGCCCCAATATGGACACAATGGGAACAAGCCTCCCATCCACTGCTACTCACAACAGCAGTCCATGTCTTGAAGTTGCCTGGCCTGGAGGCTTAGCAGGAGGAGCATGCCAGCCCTGTGAATGTGTACTGGGTGCATCACAGTGATATAGCACATCCCACATTTGTCTGTGGAGCCTGTTATGGAACAGACCCTGGACCTGACCACAGGGGACAGGAACATGTCTGTGTGTGCCCCCATGGGAAGTGACAACATCACCTGGGTTGGTTCCACCTGACGGCATTGCTGGACCAGTACATGAGGAGGCCCCATGGTGGAACACACATGTGATGTGGCCAGGTAACATGGGCAGATGGGTCTGGAGAGGTGGTTCTTCTGGCCAATAGTACATATACATGTTATTGTGTCACTGTTATAGAACATATGTTGGTAGTAATAGTCTACACAATACTGGAACATGTCCAACAGCATGCATAGATATCCCCAATAACACAGAATGTCAGATGTGCAGCAATCACAAAGCAGCCATACTACAGGCATATATGGAACCGTAGTGGCCCTGCCAATAGCATGCAGGTGAATAGTCTGTAACAGGCCAGCCATGATAGTGTCCACACAGGGAACATGTCTACAATCACATAGCAGAAAGTGCGGTACAATACAATATCTGTCCCACTGGTAGGTAAGAAGTAGCCATACATAATGAGTTCTGTGTACAATTTGTTGTAGCTGATATGGTGGGGGAGTGACAAAGATGTGTATTAAGAACTGTGGTAACCTTGCTGTATGAGTTGCTCAGACCTGTTTCCATCCTTATGTCTTTCAGCCAAGATGTCACACGCATGTTTGCCAATGTATTCAGCAGCCAAAAATGAAGTGTTGATCACATACTTAATCCAGCACTACCCTGTGCTGTTTGGCAGGGTCACCCATGACCAGCATAAGCAGACCACCCTGTGGAATGACCTACTCCTCAGAGTCAAAGATGTCAGACTTCACAACCGCAGTTATGAGCATGTTAAGATATGCAGTAATGTGGTCCGAACTGCAGATCATGGATGGGTGTGTCATATCAGGATAGGTGTGTACACCCCCGATAGCCATGGTATGCTCTGATGGTTGTTAGTGTAAGAGTATTGGATTGGTCATACATGGTCTGCTGATGTTAAGAGCTATAAATCAGGCATCCAGCATTCACAAAAGACAACTGTCCACATATCATTTCCAGGTATGTGTTGCTAGCATTAAAGCTGACATAACTGACACAGTACTACACATTCCACAATGGGTTGTACACCTGTGAGGTGTGGTGCACAGTACATGGCATGGTACAGAACAGGTGCACAGCAATACTGTGTACATGGGTGCAGTGGTATCCAGGGGAAGGGGCATCACCTACTGACACAGTACATGCATCACACACATGTATACTGTTGCTAGCATGGATTGACTATAGCTGAACTGCATGCTGTTCTGTACCATATGATCTGTATGTTGGCAGATGGGTAATAGGAGGACTGTGTGTACTATCATTGTGCAACCTCACCTGTATATTTGTGCATCCTTGTGGTTAGTCAGATTGTCTGTAGGGTCACTCTGAAGTGTAGGGAGGTTGATGCACGTAGAATGCATCTGTGCATGTGCGTGTTTGTGTGGGTGGCCATGTATGCACATGTGAGAATGTGGGGTGTTCATATAGCTATACCTCCCTTTGGGACCGTGCAGTACATGGACATGGACTGCCACATTGCACACCAGAAATACCTGTCATGTGTGTAATCACAGGGCAGTTGACAGTATAAGAAAACCAGAAGCAAGCCAAGCAAAACCAGGAAAAGAAGCTCCAAGACCGTGAAATGAAGACAATAATTCGTAAAAAAGGCAGATCCTTTATTCCGTACTGAGTAATAAAAATCCAAAGGTCAGCAAATTGAAAACAGCAATATCAGACAAAGCGCTTTGCTTGGGTAATGTAAGCTTTTCAAGTCAGAAACAGTTTCCTTCAAAGAGGCGACTGTTTAAATAAAAGGTCTTAATTAGTCACATGTTAGATTACAGCTGAATTTCATTAAAAAACAGTTTAAAATGTCATGAGCAGATAGATAAACAGATCAGTCAGGTGTACATAAAATATACTTAACATCTGCATTGCTTATACATAACTAGTGGACCATATTGGTATCATTTTAAAATTACATACTTGGATTGTCCAACAAAAGGAAGAACCAGTATTAAAAGTGTAAATGGAAATAAAAATAGGGGTTATATGTGAACCAAGTGGATTTGAGATCAGCAATTCTGAGTGAGATAAGGGTGTGTGTAATGCAGTTTTGTTGATCTTAAAATTAATGTTGTAATACACGTATACAGTTGACAGTATAATATGGTCTGTAGCATGGAACAGGCATTGAGAAGAAAGGTAGATACCAGCTACACCCTTAATATCGCATTCAGCAGGGAGGTCACCTACAACCCACGTATGCAGCACTACAGATGCATTGGGGAAGTACTAGTCAACACCAGTGAGTGTCTCCATATACTACAGTTGTCACATGATAGGCTGCATGAGCAGCATATCTGGCATGTACTGAGCATTACGTACACATGCCACACCAGTGCATGATATTATGGATAGAACATAGTAGCCCAAACATATAGGAGCCATGCTCATGATGTCCGGACATACAGAGGGTGCATACTGAATAACAGCTGTGAGGCCATGTAAAACCACTACACACAGCTCAGGCAGGTAATGTAGGAAGAGGTCTTGTGGTGTGACCACTTGTGTAGGCATTTAGAGGACTGATATGTGAAGGAGTGGTATCAATGTGTGCATGTTAACAAGTGTGATGCAGGATGGGGTACCACATAGACATATACGTGGGACTGTCTGTAAAGCCATGGACAGGTAGGTATTACAGACATGTGTGTGTGTGTGTGTGTGTGTGTGTGTGTGTGTGTGTGTGTGTGTGTGTGTGTGTGTGTACTGTTAGTCAATGCTGTAAAGGTTTTAAAGTGCATTTATTATTTTCCACCACAGGTGGCGAGGTTGGTCAGGGTCCCTTCTGCATGCAATCTGATCCTGGTGTCCATACAGACACCGAAGATGATGATAGTGCTGTTGAGGCACAGGTGGGGATGTCAGGGGCCGACAGTGCACCAGCATTTGACATCCCTCTTTTAGCCACCCCAACCCTGCACACAGCTTCATTGCCTATACATATCCCTATACATACCCCCTCACCAGTGGCCATAGTGGAGGGACAGCTGGCGTTTGGTGGCAGTGCACAGAAAAGTGTGATAACCATATCTACTGTGTCCAGTCACAGCAGGCATAGCCAGATGTCTAGCAGGGCACCACATAGGCGGATGTCCCAGGGTGCTGATGGTAGTGCCCCTGGATATTATGCTCCTGGCATAGGCAACATAGCTGGTATCAGCAGGTGCATTTTTCAGGCTGTCATGGTGGTGCAGGCAAATATGGAACATTACACCAGACAGGGCCTGAGGCTGCAGAGGGCTGCTCTCGCATCTGTAAGTGACAACCTCCGTGAAGTTTCTGGTGCCATCCCTGCTTATACTGAGCTCACGGATAGCCGGCATGGTGAGATGATGGCCCTCATCGGCCATGGTGTGTTTGTGCTTCAACATGTGGTGGGGATACCATGATGGTTGTGTAGATGTGGGCCAGCAACACCAACAGCTGGCAGTCAACATGGACATGCTAGGACACCAAGGGGCTCCCATAGTGGCAATAGCAGTTCCGGCGGTCCAGGGGATGTGTTGTCCAAACCACACCACAGCAGGCCACGTGCACATGGTCATGATCAGTCCCAGGAGGGACCTGGTACCAGCAGACACTTGTCACCAGCAGGTGAGAGTTGCACATCAAGGCCTGCACCTGGATGTGCCCATGGAACCCCTGGCAAGGACAGTCTATGTGTCTATGGCCAGAGGCAGTAAACTGCACACCCTGCAAGGTATGGTCTGCCACTGTCCAGAAACACCTGTGTAGGGCAGCCACATGGCAGAACTGTGTGCATGCATACCCACACACTATGCAAACACACCTAGGGCAACCCCATACCTACACACACCACATCACCATGCACAGCTCACCACAGTACACTCCTCACCCACACACATGGTGTCAAATATATAGCCCACCCTTGGCCTCTGGCAAACCAACATCACACATTGTGCATATGATGATACCTGTGTCACATCCCTGTTTTCCATACCATCAATGCAGGGACAGGCTAATATGGTTCTGATGCACACGGTGACTGTACTACAGTGTACCACAGTACTGCAGTGTAACATGTTGTAAGGAGTAAAGTGTAATGAATAAATAGCAGGTAGTGTAGCTGTCTAGCAATGATGCATTATAGATGTTAGTAACACTGGTTGATTGCAGTCCCTATAATGGTATCCATTTGTGTTGTAGGTGTACATGTGTCAGCATGAGGATGGTCTGCAGTCATATCACAATGGGGTATGTCACTGTGGTGACACCATGCTGTGACATATCTGGGGTACTGTTGAACACATGTCACAGGTTACTAAAACGGTTATTGCCTGTGCCACATGGACAGGTGACCCGCTGAGGCATGTATACACTGCAACCTGATGTAGACCCATCCACATACATGCACACTGTTACTTGGCAACACGGGGACTATACCCCTACCTAGCTATGTAGTGATATTGAAGTTTGTGGCTTACATTGTACATACCACACAGCGTTTAGGGTGAGGTTTGTCCCAGGTTACATGGTACATGCAGAACATCCCCAGACATGTATAGTATGCCAATGGGGGATGTAATGGGTCTATATGGACAATACGTAGTGTGACATACCATCCCATACACATTAACAGACACATAGCCAGATGCACATCCGAGATACCTGGGCCTATCACTGCTAACTAACCAGACCGTGTGTCCAATGTGTTACAGGTAGGCTGCACACAGCACATTCATAACTGGCTTGGATTGTATTATCGGTTACCTGTATGGTTGATGGTGACAGTGGTAACCATAACATGATACATGGGATATAGACCAGGTGTACCTTGGTGTAAAGACAGTGTACACAGCACCCACATCCCCCAATGGATATTGTACTCCCTGAAACCCATGATGACACTCTGCCATAACCACCATCACACATTGGCCGCAACTGCGATACAACCCATAGTATACCCCAATAATGGTACTACAGGGATATGCATCTAATGCATATGCCAGATGCGTACTAGGGTGTTGCATTATCATGCCTCACCTATGGGCAGCAACAACACTATCTGTACTACTGTGTGGCAGCGGGTATTGTAATAGACGTATGTGGCCTCGGAATGCTGTACTCTACAGATATACTGACATGCACAACTACACATACATGCCAGAACACAATGGGTATCCCATGCCTATCAACCCATTTGTAAACCACTGTCATGCTGGTACTGTAAGGTTCATGTAGCCGGTATTGGGAGGAGCTTAACAGGGTGCATGTAATGTCCCATACAGCAGCAGCCACAGCTGACTATTGCAATGGGTGTTGCATTGGTTGTGAAGATCCTCATGGAATTCCCAAGTACAGGTGTGTTAACACCCAGACACTGCTATACTCAGTCATGCACATGTGCACATGTGTCAGTACAGGGGTTCATTGTTGTGGGTGGTTATAGCTGTGTAGCTAGCTATAGTCCAAGGCAAGATGGGTTGTGTAGGGGTTGTGTGTACAGTGGTATCCTGCCACCTGCAAGATGGCAGCAGGCAATCTAACGACAGACACTACTGTGGTGACCCTCTGGGTGAGAATGACATGCATCAGCCAATCCTCCAGGTGCACATGGCCACTGAGCTGATCATGTTGACATGTATGCAACATGCATTAGAACACATGGTTAGTGTCTGTGATGGAGACCTGTACCCAAGCATGTTCGGTTGACTGTAGTAGTGTAGTGGTGGTGCCCATCGCATGTGGTGCATACAGGGAGATATCTCCTATATGTGCCACTTCTTACACAGCTGGGCAGACATGTCAGTGTCAATCAAGCTTAGGTTGCCTGTACATATCCCAGCTGGATACCTGCCATCTGCACATCTGTACAGGGAGTGACAGTCATCAGCTTGGCAAGTAGCTATGCAGTAGCATGAGTGTTTTGACAGATAGACATCTGACAACAATATGTATGCCATGACTACATGTTGGAAGCCCTCACTAACATGTGCTGTACAGACTGTAGTCTACAGTTAAGTTACATTCCACCTGATGGATCATTATCCAGTAAGGGGTATATACTGTGACACAGCTCACACACCAGTGATACAACAGGGATGCCTCAGTGTCCAGCTATGCCCGCAGGTGTGCCTGTTGTCAGTACTACATTTAGCACTATGCTCTTGCCTGGATTAGCACAGTCAACAGTAGTACTGCCATGATACACTACATGACAGTGTGACAGCATGTACCCTGTGCTACTACACCTGTATGTAAAACATTCACACAGGTAACAGTGCTGTACAGGCCTCATATATGCCTGTGTCCCACACATGACACTCAGACCCCTTGCTACTGTAATCACAGCACATAGGTGCATGTATTGTACATGACATTACATACACTTATTAGAGATTATCAGACTGGGTGGTGTGACCTGGTTACCAGTGCTAAGTCATGCTTAGCAAGTATCAACATTGCTGCAATATGATAGCTGAGCTAATTTGCGCACTGGTAAGCGATGCCTACACTGTGTATGTGCCCATACGTTTATCCATAGCTCAGCACTACTAAGCTTCTCGCAAACCCGCGCAAACCCGCTTAAAGCTGCTCAAAACTGCTTTAACCACTCTGTATCCAACAGCCCTTGTTCTGCCCAGCAACAAAATGAACAGCCCTTGTAGGTCTTGAACCCAGGACCCTGTAAACTGAAGTCACAACACTTAACTACTACGCCATTACCACTGTGAAGACAGCTGTTGTTTTACCCCTATAGCTGTCAATACACATATTGAGTAGTACTGAACAATTGCCTTTAGTACCTAAATTGTGTAGTCCTTGTTATTAATATGACTGTTGCATCACATATGTTGTTTTATCATGCTGTACACATAGCAGATACATACGGTGAGATACATCTGGGAGGGTATACACCGTGAGGTTTACTCATGACAGGACTATGGTTGTACACTTTAGTCTATATATGTCTACATGTACATACACATGTATACTCATATATAAGTCTGTATACACATCTGTATAGTGCTACATATATTTGGCCATGTGTACATCTCTTTGTATGTATGTATGTATGTGTGTATATAGATATATATATATATATATATATATATATATATATATATATATATATATATATATAAACCAAAAAGACCAAATAGGTCAGGTACCTTAAAAAACAGGAAACCAAAAACAGTCACAAAAGGTACCAATTGGAGGTATCAGAATAACCACGAAGCAACCGTGTAGCAGCCACAATAGGTTTAATGCATAAACGCCAACAATCTCCAAAGCATTTTCATCCAATAGACTTCATCAGATGTAACAACAAACCATGGTTTGAAGCAGCTTTTATACCCTCCCCTTCACAATTAATTGAATAATCTGTTAAAATCACTATCTAATTAGTACCACTCAATATCTTCCGTTAAAAACCATACATATTAGTTAAAAACAATACAAAGTGCTTGTGCATAAGTAAACAAGTATACAAACTATACATGTTAAAAAATAATCAAATAGGAGACTTCATGTTAATCAAATCAAACTCCATATAATGGGTGACCCTTTAAAAACTATACTTATACTGGTATAACATATAGATGCTTACATAAAAATATAAAAATATGAAATATTCCTAAAAAAGTAATAAATTTAAAAATGTAGAAATAACTTTAATTTATATGCAGAAACATTAATGATATGTATATTACATTACAGAAGAATGAGCAAGTAAACCACATAAACACATTTACAATTTAGCAGCCCTCATTCTCAGTATAGGGGCAATGGAAATGTGTTCATTAAGCCCAGGGAATCTGTTGGCTTCTAAAAATAATTGCCAAATATACCTCTCTTACTTCTATCCCATTCTCCCATGGGCTGCCCCTAGTGTCCTGATGCACCATTTCAATTACGAAAAAGCCACACTTAGCATTGAGACATAATAAGGTATGTTTATATAGTGCATTATTACCATCCTCTGTTCTTATGGCATTTAAATGTTCGTAAATTCTCCTTTTTAGTTTTCTTGTAGTTTTGCCAATATAGAATGCACTACATACCTTACAAAAACCTAAATAAACAAGCACTTCACTGTTACAATTAGAAAAAACTACTACTTTTAACCAAGTAATGCCTATCTTTAATATATACTGAATCCTAAGAATAAATGAGCATTGAGCACAAGATCCACACCTATATGTCCCTGGTTTTCTTCCTTTCTGCCTCTTGTAATTATTCTCCAACAACTCCTTGAGATTATTACTTTTTTTATAGGTACATTTCAGTGGGTTTTTAAACAAGGTCTCCAGTTCTGAATAACTACTGAACCTACCCCAATGTTGTGTTATAACATTTCTAACCTTATAAGTATTCTGGTTGTAAAACATCACATAATTTCTCGTAAAGGTCTCTCCATTATTCAAAACCAACTGTGTCCCATCCCCTTTACCATATTCTTGGCCGATTATTGGTATGGCTTGCCCTTGCTGTCACTCCATTCCATCTACACCTAAGATATGGGTGAATCTAGAACTTCTTCCATATTTCACTTCTGCCATAACCTCTTCTACTAAAGCAATGGGATATTTCCTAGCCAGGAACACATCCTTAACCTTCTGGCTTTCCTGTTCATACTCATCATCCCTGGACGTCATCCTGCAACTACGAATAAATTGACCCTTAACAATACTCCTCTTTTGTTTAAAGGGATGTGAGCTGCTAAAGTAAAGGTATGGATTTGAAAAGGTATCTTTCCTGTATATCCCTGAGTTAAATTCCTGTCTTAAAGGGTCCTTTTTAATAGTGACATCCAAGAAATTCATCTCATCATGAGAAATATGGTGGGTAAATCTCATAAATACTGTGGTCTGATTCAAATATTGGATGAATTGCATTAATTTGGCCTCACTCCATCTCCAAAAAATGCAAATATCATCTAGGTAATGCTTGTAATATACCCAGTATTGTGCATATTCTGACTGAATATAGATATACGTATATATATATATATATATATATATATATATATATATATATACATATATAGCTATATATATGTATGCACATCCTATGTGTACAGATATGCCTAGTTATGTTGGTATATATGTAGATCTCTAGAACTATATGTGCATACATATCTATTCTGATATACCCACTACTGTCAATATATATGTAGATATCCATATGTATATGTGCATATGTATCTCTATCTGTATATGTGTAGACATATATTGCTCTGTATATGTATATAGCTGGGTGTTTATATGTATATCTATGTACATATACATATCCATCTATATATGTCAATATGTATATGTGTATATATCTATATAGATATCTGGATGATTATATATACATATATCTTCAACATATACCCTGAACATGGAGTGTAGCCCTACCTCAGCCCCGATAGTCCCAACTTCATAGGCAAGGGGATGTCTGGTATGTATAGTAGACATATTTGTAGGCTATTGCTACTGTAATAGGGATTGTCTTCACAGACATGTTGTGTGTGGAAGGTCACATCTGATCTTAACGTGCACCATTGGCTACTGACAGACATCCTATGGACATCATAGTACAGTACCACTGCTAGCACATAATGCTCCTGTGGACTACAACAGAGATATTGGCCAATATATGTGGACATTCTGACACACTCTGGACAGTCCAGAGGTATACAGAACCCCTTAGTGCAAGACATGTGGACCAAGCCTGACTGTGGATATTAACAGCCATGTAGGCTGGTATAACACGTAATGACTGGTATACATTTGCCTCCATAGGTTATGCATTCACACACCCCTGTCTGTCCTTACACATAACCACTGGTACAGAGGTGCCATGGCCACATACTACCCACTAGATATTGACATACATCTGTACAGCATCCCACTGCTCTGTCTGACATACATGACGTTTAAAGGAGGCCCGGCAGCAGTACATCTGGCAAGTATCTAGACATGACATCTCACTAAGTTGCTAGGCATGTAACAAAGCACTGTGCTGGGTACAGGCAGACTGGCTCAACACTGGCCTACATTTCCTATGGGGGAATGCACACATACCTGCATATATAGCAGGCTCTACAGCCATGTCACAGCACAGAGTACGATACATCTGTGTGAAAGTGCATAACCACAACCAATGTGAACACAGCCACATATGGTAAGCTAGCATAATATTACAGTATATGGACTATCTGTTCAACACCATCCTCATATGTGACACTCACTCACTAACCCTACATATACTGGGCCGCTACACAGTGTGGTCCAATGCCTATCTGTGGTATGGGACATGTGTGTGTATGGCCCTACAAACATGTAAGCTGATAGGGTAACATACAGTGGAGCAGCATGTAACATCAGATAGAACAGGACCAAGAGCATTGACATCTACCACAGTGTGTTCACAGGCCAAAGTACATATTAACTGTACACACACTGTCGACATTCACCATAAGTACACAGACCTCAGTACTGTACACACAACCACAGAATGTCCAGGTTATGCCATCAAATATAACCCCTACTATACATAACATGTGTAGCAGTCTATCTCACTGGCTTGTTATCAGGTATGATGTCACTAATTATGGTGTACAGCAAATATGCACCTCTTACTGCATGACATATGCACAAAGGTTGACAGAGTTGTGGCTGGAGGCACATACACAGAGCCAATATTGACATGTTGCTGTGATAACCTCATACATTTACTGTTGTAACAGGGTTTGTTGCAACATATGTCCTATGAGGGATATGAAGTCAGTAACTCTCACGGCTTTCACCATCTACATATTGCAATCCTCACACTACCTTCTTCAGTGCACAGATAGGTGCTCTGTGGGTAACACATGAAACAAAAGGCACCACACACTGCCCATTCTGCAGATGACCCTACAGATGAGGGTTTCCTCATAAACATAGCACTGACATGGCAGGTATTGAAACATGTATGACAGCCATATCCACACACACCCTGTTAAACCATACTTCAAATGCACTATAGCAGCACTTACAGTCTGTAGTCAGGTCAGGCACATCCCCCTCCTGTGTGTTGCCCTGTTTCCACAGTGTATGTTGTTAGAGGTAAATCTACAATCCATCTGAGATGCTGTTTGCCAAACAACATATCGAGTTCCTGCTCACAGTGAATGAATTGGCGGAACACCAATATGATGTTCCTAGATATTGGAGTGTGATTCCATGCAATTGGCTATGGGAATGTTACCTCAGCTGTTCCACATGCAATCAGCTAGAGGAGGGATGCAATTCATGCAGAGGCCATCAGCTGATCAAGACACTTAAAATACACATGCTGTTGCCTAAGAAAAGCAAATGTAGGTCTCCACATCCACAAGAGTGGGAGTGAGAGAGGCAGACAGAGGCAAAGTAAAGTCATGGAGGGGTGGGAGAGTAAAACATAAGCATGTTTGTGTCACACACCTATCAGCACAAGGTATCAAACCCTTGATGACTATGTAGTGCTATCACATTTCTATGCAGTTATTGGATGCACCACATAGGTTACATGTTGAGGAGGTCTCAAAATGTATATGTGGTTGTGAGTGTCATCTGCAACAAGGATATGGTAGCTATACAATAGGTGTAGTATACATGCCTGTCCGCATGCCCAGGTGCCAGCATCAACACAGCCACACTCTCACAGGGACACAAACACGTTGACACACTTGGCAGGGCCAGGAATACAACTCATCACTAGTGACATTGCCACAGCATGTTACTGTGCAGGCATCACATGCACCACAAGGGTCATACAGAGGTTATATGGGCAAAGGGTATGTGGAGGTGTCTGACATCAGACAGCATGCTTCAGTATGCTAATGGGGTTGTAGTGAGTGTGAAGGTGATCATACGCATCATACAACACACACACACACACACACACACACACACACACACACACACACACACACACACACACACAGGGTGCCAGTACTGACATGCGTGGGTAAACTGCTTCATGGGTGTGTAGTGGTCGACTGTGCCAGACAGCTATACAAGGCTAGGTGATGGGTATAACTTGGCATCAGGCCACATGACAATGGTTTGCATTGTGGCTCAGGGGTTTAGTTTCTGGATTTGCCCGCACAGGTGGGTATTGTATTCACCATCCAGTCATCTGGGTGACTATTGTGTGTGGCCAATGCTGTGCATTCCTTGCCATATATGTGTTCCTTAGTCCATGACATGGATGGTGTCTGGGATGTGCACACCTCCCACATGCATGTACAGTGACATGTGGAACTGTACCTGGGGTGTCTGGCCCATGTTGTGTACATATATTGTTATCATCAGATGTGCCAGTCCTGGCCTTATGTGGTGGGAACTGTTAATGGACAGCAGGTTTACCCTGCACCTACATTGATATCATGATACCGGTATTCCTTGGTGTTAGTGGCATCTGTCCATACAGGGCATAATTTCCAGGCATAGTATGTTCTTTGTGGGTCACATTTGATGGCACCACAGGTGTTGCAGGTGTCCAGTGGGGAATATGGGGAAGGTGCACTGTCAGCATGTAAGTGCCTATTGGACTGATCGACAGGGTGCCATGCCCTCTGTAGCCCACTGCAATCACACCATGGTTACTATCAGTGGGCTATATGCGGCCGTTGCCTAGGCAAGTGTGTGTGTGTGTGAGTGTGTGTGTGTGTGTGTGTGTGTGTGTGTGTGTGTGGGTGTGTGTGTGTGTGTATGAGACATGGGTTAAGAGTGTTCTCTGGGTAATACTAGGGTTGCTAACTTTGTTCGCCTGGTCTTGATGTCACATGTAGGGGTATGGATTCACAGCCCAGCCTCTCGGCTATTTCACATCTGTTATCCCTGTATGGTGGACATTGTGATATATACTAGGGCCACCATATAAGAATTTTGCAAAACCCACTCCATATTGTGTCCAGTTGTTACACACTCACACCCACCTCCACAAGGATCACAGGATATGAATTACAAACAGAGACACACACACACACCTGTCATGTTTGGGATTAGAACTCCTACCTAACTAGTTTTTTATACTACAGCACTATGCAGTTATAAAATGCACCACAGAGGATATTGGAGCACTCTTTCCACAAGGATGCATTTCACAGTGACTGACATCAGCAGGATTGCCAAAGTGGGGCATTTGAATTGTAGTGAGTGTGACTAGCCTAAAATGCATTGCTCCCTACACAGACATAGAAACACACACAAAACATTCACAACTGCCATGTGTGGGAATAGAACCCCTACCAGAATTTTATATCACACTACAGCATAAAGCTCTTTTAGGATGCACCATGGGGATTACTGGGGTACTCCTTCCCCAAAGGTGTATTTCACAGTGACTGACATCAGCAGGATTGCCAAAGTAAGGCATTTGAACTGTAGTGAGTGTGGCTAGCCTAAAATGAATTGCTCCCTACACAGACATAGAAACACACAAAAAACATCCACAACTGCCATGTGTGGGAATAGACCCCTAACAGAGTTCTATATCACACTACAGCATGAAGCTGTTATAGGACGCACCATGAGGATTACTGGAGTACTCCTTCCACAAAGGTGTATTTCACAGTGACTGACATCAGCAGGATTGCCAAAGTAGGGCATTTGAACTGTAGTGAGTGTGGCTAGCCTAAAATGCATTGCTCCCTACACAGACATAGAAACACACACAAAACATAAACAACTGCCATGTGTGGGGATAGAATCCCTACCAGAGTTCTACAGCATGAAGCTATTATAGGACACACCACAGGGATTTCTGGAGTACTCCTTCCCCAAAGGTGTATTTCACAATGACTGACATCAGCAGGATTGCCAAAGTAGGGCATTTGAATTGTAATGAGTGCGACTAGCCTAAAATGCATTGCTTCCTACAGACACAGAAACAGACGCAAAACATCCACAACTGCCATGTGTGGGAATAGACCCCTAACAGAGCTCTATATCACACTACAGCATGAAGCTGTTATAGGACGCACCATGAGGATTACTGGAGTACTCCTTCCACAAAGGTGTATTTCACAGTGACTGACATCAGCAGGATTGCCAAAGTAGGGCCTTTGAATTGTAGTGAGTGTGTCTAGTCTAAAAAACAGTGCTCTCTACACAGACAGAGACACACACACAGTTGCCATATCTGGGATTACAACTCCTACCTAACTAGTTTATCATACTACAGCAGTATGCAGTTATAGGACGCACCACTGAGATTACTGGGCTACAGTTTTCCTAAAGATGTATTTCACAGTGAGTGACATCAGCAGCTTTGCCAAAGTAGGGCAGTTGAATTGTAGTAAGTGTGACTAGACTCAAAAGCATTGGTCTATACACAGACACACACACACACACACTCACACACACACACACACACACACACACACACACACACTGAGTTGCCATGTCTGGGATTAGAACTCCTACCTAACTAGTTTATCAGCCTACAGTGGTACGCAGTTATAGGAAGCACCACAGAGATAAGTGGGCTACAGCTTTCAGAAAGGTGTATTTCACAGTGAATGAAATCAGCAGTGACATGACAGTATGGCCTTATCTTGCTGTGGCAATGCCTCACAGCTGTACTAATTCACACAGGTTACCCAGAGGCAGGGGCCATGGGGCAGGACATTACCCCTATTGTGGTGTACGAGCAGGTGTGTAGCCACCCATTTATGTGTTTGCAGCCAGGGATAGTGTGTGCACACAACTTGGTGTCAGACCCTGCACATTCCATGCTGCCCATCCTCCCACCCCCCCTCTGTTATTCCAACCTTTTCCATACATTATGCATACATTCTCTGATACTTTCCCTAAGGGTATCACCCCAGCACAGGTGAGTGTTAGTGTTTGTCCACAGTTCATGCAGTGGGACATGGTGGACATGTTACGGTAGTTTGCCCACATGGCCGTGTATATGGCTTATGTGGAGTGTGTTATGTTGTTATTTGGGATTCTGCAGGCCAGATGTGGCAGGCCGTTGCATTCTGTCAGTCATACAGTCTCAGACCACCATACAGTATATTCTTCTGTGGTGACAGGTTAGGTGTGATAGGTTTTCATCCCAATACCTTCTATCATTCTTGATCAGGTGGTGTGGATGCTGGCAGGGTGCTACCTGCAGCTAGGGACACACCTGCATGGGACACCTGCACTGCATGCTGCATTCTTCCACTATTGCCATATACAGGTGGGATCATATTGTACCCATTCCCCACCGCAGGGACATGACCAGAGAGGTACCTGTGGGTGGTATTTGCGTGAGCTCAGTGCATGTGTGCTATGGACAATGTGTGCTATGGACACTACTTGCATCTGACACACAGATATGCATGGGGCATACCAGTTATGCTGGCATGTGCATGTACATCAACTGTTTCCCAATACATCAGTCCTGTGATCTGCAAGTGATCGGGCAGACATCACTGGTATCCCCTACTACAGGACCAGTTAATCTGATACATACCTATATGTACAATTCCAAGAGTGTCTCCATTTCACAGTGACGCAATATATACTGTATGTCTGAGGTACTTTCCCCTGTGTACTGCTTGTATATCTACCTCAACAGCCATGCCCTATCAGTCTTTCAGATGATGACACTTATTACCACCATAAATTTACAATGGCTTACCTATCTTGCTACCTTGGCTTCCTCTGGGCATCTGTGCTCCACTGGTATTATACCAACTCATACATGTTACTACATTTCTACACAGGATTGGGGGGAGCACTCCTGACTGTTACTACATTTCTACGCTGGATTGGGTGAAGGGGCACACCTGACTGTTTCTACATGTCTACATAGGAGTGGGGGGGGTACATCTGACTGTTACTACATTTCTACACAGAATTGGGGGGGCACACTTGACTGTTACTACATTTCTACACAGGATTGGGGGAACACATCTAACTGTTTCTACATTGTTACACGATTGGGGGCACACCTGACTGTTTCTGCCTGTCTACATAGGATGGGGGGCACACCGGGCACACATTTGCTATGACTGTACTGGTATGTCAGGTACTCCATTTCATTCTGTATTCCAACATTCCATGCTGACTAGAGGCATATCAGTGTACTACAGGTCTTAGCTTTAGTTGACCTACATATTAGTGTCTGACTTCCTACCCTTCGGAACTAACATCCTACTGACTGACCTGCTGTAGTCTGTCTGTGTAGGCCTGGGGGGATATCACCTATAGGCATCATGTAGAGGCCATAGCACAGCCTCTGTTTGTGTTTGTCTACACCTGTCCTGCTGGCTGAGACTGTTGTTGGGTATGTGAACCTCCCTGACTTGCATGTGTGAGTCACATGGACAAACATGACAGCCAGCACATTTCCTGCATTGGGTTTTGTCACCCTGTGTAGTACTGGCTACTATCGTGACTCCAGTATTTGTTACAGATATCATGGTGCCACTATGGGTGTCTGTTATCTGCTGGCATACCATTCAGCCACCCAGTCTCCTTGCATGCTCACATCCATACCATAGATACAGGGAACAACACATTCTACTCCATTGGGCAATTGCTAGGTTGATTGACTTAACTTGTGCATGTGCCAGTATTGAGGATGGTCTTGTAGGGCTGCCTATGTTGGATGCATGTAGTACACTCCCTATATATGGTTGAGCACCAGTAGTGTCATGTTTGGCATCCCTTTTATTGTATGTGTGAGTCAGAGAGAGGTGTCATTCTCTGGGTCCCTACTGTGTCAGTGTATGTGCTATGCATTGCCTCTTTCCCAAGGCCAGGGCATAATGGGCATGCCTCCATCTGCCTACTGGGGCAGGCTCAGGTTGTTCCTTTTCCGAGTCACTCTGTGCCTGTGCAGGCCTTAGCATTGGTGGGGGGGGGGGGGTTGTGTGGCCCTGCCCCGTGCTGTTCCTGCTGCAGCTGTTTCCACAGGATCATATTGTGTAGCATGGCACATACCATAACAATTTGAGTGCATGTAGCTAGCGAGTACAGCAAGGCTCCACCGGATGTGCCCAGGCAATAGAACTGTGACTTGAGCATCCCAAACACATGCTCTATTATACTTCTGGTCTGTGCTTGTGCCTCATTATGGCGTTCTTGTTCGGGTGTGTGTGCATTTCTGATGGGTGTCATCAGCCCCGGCTCCAGTGCATAACCAGCATCCCCCACTAAGTGACTGTAAGGGATGTCCCCACTGGCAAATCTCTGGTACAGCTGCGTCAGATACCAGATGTTGGAATTGTGATAGCTTCCAGGGCAGCCAGCATACACATTCATTATAATGCCCTGGGCATCACACACTATCTGGCAGTTGATGAAGGGGAAGCCCTTGCGGTTGATGTAGACCCTACCCTGCTCACCAGGTGGTGGTTTGATGCATAAGTGAATGCAATCTATAGCACCCACTACCTCAGGGTATTCTGCTATTTGGTGGAAGAGATGCATATTGCTGTCCAACACTTCACGGGAGTTGATGAAATATACGTGCTCACTGGCATGTGCTGACATGGCATCCAGGAACTGGTGGAATACTCTAGATGCTGATACCTGTGAGATCCCCATGATATCCTCAGTTGAGCTTTGGGAAGTACCTGTGGCTAGTATTCCTAGGCCTACACATATCTTGGTATCCACTGGGATGAGCTCCCCTCTGTCAGTTCGGTGTGTCAGGTGTGGCTGGCACAGCTCAACAATTTGCTGTAGGAGGTCCCTGTCCACCCTATAGCACTCCACTATCTCCAGCTCATGTAGCCCCTGGTAGGTTACCCTGCATCTGTCCACCCTTCTCTGTCTCCTCACTGTGGGTTGGTTGACAGCATTCACATCCTCACCACTCTCAGCCTCTTGCACTTGCTGTTGTATGATGCCTGCTGCAGCCCCTATCATTTTGTAGTTTAATTTATTAAAAGTTCCCCACTTGTATACACTGGTTGTGTAGAGTATGGGAAAAAACAGAGGGGAAGGTGTTTGCATAGTTTATAGTTGTGTTCTGGGCTGGGCTGGTCTGCTGCCTGTGTAATTGGATGATTCTGATACATTTCACCTGCAAGCTATGCTAGTTCTCCTTTATTAACTTCCTATTACTGTTTTCCCTTTCCATTACCTTCCTGCTTAAGCCCAGGGGTGCGACATGCAAACACAGTGCTCAAATGTGCACAGAGCTGCTATTTCCTGGTTTACTTTTTCTTCCCCTTAAAACCCGGTGCACAGCGTGCACACCAGCTTAGGTAATGTAAATTGTGCTAGGCAGACTCAGACACACCCCCTTGCCTTGCTGTGCTAAGCTAGGAGCAAACCTGTGCCACAGGGTACCAATCTGCTTACAGTATGCCTGACACACCCCACTATGATGTCAGATAACTCCTAGGCTTGCACCAAGCACTTCCTGCTCTTACACTGTTGGCAGCTGACTAGCATACTGGGGAAATCTGGGATTCACTATCATTCCCCTCATTTGCATAGGATTGCTTGCTAATGCATAGTTGCATGTTTCACACTGAGCTTTCCCCCTTAGCAACCACTACGCACTGGCCATGTTGTCTTCTGCCTGCCATTGACTATAATGGCAGAATAGTGATTTTAGTTAAAATGCTTATTTTAGGTTTATTTTCTTTTTCCCCCCATCCTGTTTGCATGCCGCTGCCCTAAACAGCCGAGATCAGCTAAAAAATAATAAAAGTTGATTTTTTATGTTTTTCATCTGTTTTCCATGCCAATGGCCTTATACTTGGCCATTGGAATGCTTTCTAAATGATATTCACTCTTTATTTGGAGCTGCCATGGCTCCGTTTTGGAATTTGCAGAAATGTGCTCCGTTACTGGCGGAGTGCATTTCTGCAGATTACATTAGACCTGCACGGCTCGTTTCCAGCTTCCTGGATTGCAAATTCACCTCATTTACAAGGATTTCTCCTGCAAATGGGGAAATTTGCATACAGGGGCTGAGTCCATGCAGGAACAGCCGAGATCAGCTAAAAAATAATAAAAGTTGATTTTTTATGTTTTTCATCTGTTGTCCATGCTAATGGCCTTATACTTGGCCATTGGAATGCTTTCTAAATGATATTCACTCTTTATTTGGAGCTGCCATGGCTCCGTTTTGGAATTTGCAGAAATGTACTCCGTTACTGGCGGAGTGCATTTCTGCAGATTACACTAGACCTGCACGGCTCATTTCCAGCTTCCTGGATTGCAAATTCACCTCATTTGCAAGGATTTCTCCTGCAAATGGGGAAATTTGCATACAGGGGCTGAGTCCATGCAGGACTAGTGCAGGAGCTCTCGTGCACGCCCCTACAGGCTATTCCTGGATCACGCAGCAGACGTATTCCCTACTGGAGCTCCTGTACTAATCCTGCATGCCATGCAAGGCTTGCAGAATCTGGGGAAGTTTTCTTTCAGCAATTTAGGATTCAGCTTCAGTGGTGAAAACTCAAGAAAAAACTACAGTAATGAGGGACAAAGTGTCAAAATCAGGAATACTTTCTAAATATTTTTTTATCTATTTTTATTTTATTTTTGTTCTTGTTGATCAGGTTAGTCCCACTAAGCTAATGGCTTCTTTTCATGTGTTATTTATAGTCTTTATGATAGGTGCTGTGGGATTTTTAACTTATTTAAATATTACTTTAACTCATTTGGAAACATAAAATAACAAAAGATTTTGCATTACTATGCCTTTTCTGAAGAATAAGAAGTATGACATAATAAGGGGTTGGGAGGGTGACCTAATGGTTAAGGTGTTTGCCTTACAAACACAAGGTGCAGGGTTTGAGTCTCACAAGGGATAATTGGCTAGGCTTAAAATGGCTCACAAAGGCAGTTAGCCTAGTACTAATCTATGAACCTATGAATCTATGACACTCTCATGTCTGACATTACTGATTGACTGTAATCCTCAGTGATTTACCAGAACATCAGACTTTTAAAAGGAACTTGGCAAAAGTACAAGACAAAATCAGGGACCTTTTGCAAAATCATGAACATCTGAGAGCAAGTTGTAGCACATAGGCTATGCAGCAAGTTCTTGTGATTTTGGGCCAAACTTTTTATATTATTACCAGTATACTTGAGAGTTTTATGCATATTTACATCGTATATCCTAATTTATGTAAAACACATTGGTTTTACAGTGCTGTTCATTCAGTATTCTATATGTTTTGCTCCGCTGTTTATTATTTTGCATGTTTTATTTGGTGTTTGTGTATTTGTCTGGAATGTTAGCTGATGAAGGTTCTGACATAAAAGGTGACCAGAATTATGATTTTTTTTTCTGCTAGCTTTTCATATAATATTTTATATGCACTTAAAAAGAACAGAACGATGAATGAAATGTTATTTATTATAAAGAAATAGACATAGCTAAAATCTCCAAGCACACAGTATAGTTAAACTCAATAAAATACATGTTGGTGTTCCCAAAATTATAAAAAGCAGTACTTGTCCATTAATGTCTGGTTGTTCTGAAGTCAGTGCTGGTTATTTTCCTGGTTTTAATTTGGTCTTCCTTCTGACAGTATTATTTATTTTCAGACATGTCAGTACTGCTTATTTTATTGTTGTGTTCTGCTTTTCATTTTCACTTTGTTCTCAGATTAATACTGATTTTTCCACCCAATTCAGTGCTGCTTATGTTGTTGTATTCTGCTTTACATTTTCACTTTGTTCTGTGTTACTGATTTCGGAGCAACTCTGCCACTTATACAACTGGAAATGGAGACAAAGCGCTTTGAGAAATAGGAACATCAGGTGAAAATGTGGACATGTAATTAGGATAACATTTGCAGCAAGTTATACATCTACATTTCACGGCAACATTTCTGTTTGGCGACCACTGCTGCCTCCTTAACAGAAAAGTACCTAAAAAGCATATGTGTCTTCCACACCCATACTCTACTTACAATTGGTACATACCGATACTGATAGGAAGTAGCTTTTAATGCTAAATGAACACAGTAGATGTGGTTAATAAAATGTGTGGACTTCACAGAGAGAGAGAGAGAGAGAATGAGAGAAAGAGAGAGTTCCTATCTCTGAAATGAGTAGCTAGCGATTCATAAGCTCTCCAAGCTTACTTGGGATGAGAACAGGAATGATAATTGGTTGAAATTGTCTTTCAGCTCATCTTTTCCAAGGGTGGCTATTTATTTCTTCTTTATAACTTGTCTCAAATTCTGGGGTGCAAATATATGGCTATAAACATTTGCTACCACCTAAATGTCTTGTACTTTTGCCGAGTTCCTTTTAAAAGTTTGATGTCCTGCTAAATTATCTGGGCTGCACATTTCACGTGTTTTTTTCTTTCGTTAATTCTCTAATGAGTGATACTTAAATACCCAGTGAATTTCTGGCCCTTTGCTGAAAAAAATTCAAGCCTGTATATACAAAAGCACTGCTGGTGATTCCCTCCTGAGTGAGGCAAGTAAACCCATTTTTTTGTTGGTTATTGAGAGAGCTGCTTTCTGTTTTACCTACTCCATTTTGTTTTCTGTGAATATGCTTGGCCTGGTGTTTTTGTTCTGTGTGAGAGGTTTGTTTGTGTCTTTCGGCTTTTCCCGGTTAGGGGTCGCCAAGGCGGAACTCCGGTCCGCTAATGATTGGTAGTGGATTTTTACGTACCGGGTTACCAGCCCTGACGCACAACCTTCAACGAAGGCACACCCCATACATGTATGCCTCCACACAGAAGATGCTCTAGCTGAGAATCAAACAGGACATCTTGCAATGAGGCGACAACGCTACCACAGCACCACCACCGCAGCTGTTCTGTGTGAGAGGTAAAGACTTAAATTACCTAGGCTGCACATTTCACATGTTTTTATTGGTTAATTGTATCTTGAGTGATACTTAAATATGCAGTAAATTTCTTGTCATTTACTGAAAAGATTTCAAGCTTGCATAAACTAAAGCACTGCTGATGAATTCCTACTAGTGTTTTCCGCTCACCTTTCCATTTGTTGATATGATTTTTAAAACAGGCGATTTAAACGAGCCACCCCTACTGTAAATTGAGCTTAATAAGCTCCTCCCTTTCTTCACTCCTGTTGATAATATTGAACTATTTATTTGCCTTTCCTTGTGCTTGTATTGATAAAATGCATTTTGCCTCTCATTATCTGTTCTACTGATTTAATTGATCTAAATTAATTTTCTAGCTAGCTGTTGGATAAAGTAGTGCATTCTTACACACTAGCAAGTGCTTATTTTTACATCAGGAGATTAGTGGATTTTTCATCTAGTGCACTGAAAGGTAGCCTAGTCTGTTTAGGTTGGGAAACACTTGAGATTTCTGCATCAAGAAAATAAGTATATTTTGTGTCTATATTGCACTTTTTAAATTACATTGTATCTGATCACTGCATTTTTTTCTGCTTTATTTTACTGTTGTGACTGCATATTTTCTGCACTTGTTTTCAGCTGTATTTTCTGCTTAGATAGCACAGTCTAGATTCAGACCCACTGAATCTAGCCTATTTTGGTTATACTCAAGCACTAAACCAGCCATCTTACATTAGGAAATGCTCCCCTGCACCCTTGAGCAAAAGAGTGTGGACCCAGCCTTGTCTGAGCTGAGGATTGCTGGAGGAATGTTCATTGTGTACTTTCCTATTGGTAAATTAGCTTAAAACTGTTCAATTTCACCTGTATTCAAGCCTCATGTTTGCTCGTTGCTGTGCATTTTGAAACAAGGGTTATTGATGTCCTGTATTGATGCAAACACCTTGAAACACAACTTTTCCCTAGATAACTGTCAGTGGAACCCTCACAAGCTTCTCTGTTGCACTAAAGGCAACTTAGTTGCACATTGAGCAGCACTGCCGCACCTATCATCCATAATCCTAAATTTAACAACCTTTGATATTCCTAGCCTAAAAACTGGTCATGCCAGCCCACTCCTTTCCTAACTGTTTGATAGTTCTTGTGTAAAACCTGGTCAATGTAGCCCACTCCTTTCCCTAATAGCTCATATGGTAAAAACTTGCTATAATGTAAAGTTTCCCATCATTCCTCCTGCCAGCCTGATTGACATGGGAATACTGAGGCAATGTAGTAATTTTATCATGTATACTGACAACCATTTACTCCTACAGCAAACAAATACCCTATGTGAGTGATGTAAGTACAGTATGAAATTGGAAACACTTCTTACATGTAACAACAAACAGGATACCAAATAGATTGTCAGTACAAACTCTTTACCTCTCACACAAACTAAAGACATGACACATAGACCTAAATATGCTGAGGTTCTCATTAGAAGTCTACCAAAAGTTCAGAAACCTCCCAAATGTAAACAAAATGCACACACTGTTACATGAATAGAAACCACTACTAATAATAACACATACAAATGTGCCTCAGCAAATAATCCCATAAGGCAAAACACCTCTAAACTCAATATCCTTGTCATAGGCAACTCCATAGTGAGACACACTGATGTTTCCCTCACCAGGCTGGACAAGGAGAAGGTCATGGTGAGCTGCCTGTCAGGTGCCAGGATCCATCAGATCATGCATGCACTGAAGTCACTCAACAGCAAGTACCGTTATGACTGTGTCATAGCTCATGTTGGGATGAATGACTTGAGATGTACTTCTATGGACTATATGAAAAGAGACATGACCGAACTCTCAGATTCTGTGTCCCAGGCAGGTATGACCCTAGCCCTAAGCAGCATTCTGCCTTCTCCCAGGATGATGTCATAGTATAAACAAAAAATTGATTAACTTCAACAATTGGCTCAGCTTCTGGTCTCAGTCCAGGGGGATCTAGTATCTCTCTGCCTGGGATGACATGGTTGACAGGTCACTCTGCTTTGCCAGAGATGGTCAGGATCAGTCTCCTCTAGGCTTTTGGATGCTTGCCTCCCGCATAGTGCCTTTTTTAGGCAATGTCAAATCAACAACATTTCTGATGTCACAAAATCCACCTGAAGCAAACTCAAGATTCTGCTGCTTAATGCTGGATGTCTAAACATGAAGCTGCATTCCATGGAAGCACTCCTCACCTTGGAAGTCTTTTACCCACATGCACTCACTGACAACAATGATGCCTATACAGAGGTATACTCAGATGCCCTGTACAAACACTTAAGCAACTGTATAGACTCAGCTGTACCTGACTGGATCAAAACCAGGTCCTCCTGAAAAAGCAAGCCAACCTTGTGGTCCTCAAGTATAAACAGGTTATATAACAAGAGGAAGAAACTGATGTCTAAGAATGAGTGAGCTGACTCAGAAGAGGAAGCATTCCATCCAAAGTTTGAACAAGTAAATCAGAAATCTCATGTAATCCTCTAAAGCTAAGTTGTTGTATCTTTCGGCTTTTCCCGGTTAGGGGGTCGCCACAGCGGAACTCCGGTCCGCTAATGATTGGCAGTAGATTTTTATGTGCTGGCTTGCCGGGCCTAACGCACAACATTTAATGAAGGAACACCCATTCACGCATGTCACCACACAGAAGACGCTCTAACTGAGAATTGAACGGGCAACGTCTAACTGTGAGGCGACAACACTGCCGCAGCACCAAGTAAGAATCTAAAATAGTGTCTCTAGCTAAGGATAATCATAAGGCATTCTTTAGTTACATCCAAAACCTAAAAGGGAATGCCCATCTTTATACAGAACTGGTAATAGATGATACCAGTCATACTGCACTGGAGGAAACTGACAACCTGCTAGCTGTCAGATTTGGTGCAAACGTAACTCTCCTGGCCTCACCTGCCATACCCCAAAGCATACCTGACACCAATCCACTGCCTTTTATCTTTAGAGATCAGGTTTTATCTCTGCACTCCAAGGGCAAAACCATGGCCTCAGTGGGACCAGATAACATCCCAGGATGATTATTAAGCAATCTAAAACAGGACCTAGAAGACTACTTAGCACTCTCTTTAATCATAGCCTGAGAACTGGCTTTGTTCCAGTGGAGTGGAGAACAGCAACAGTAATCTCCTTACACAAATGGGGCCATCAACATATCCTGGTAACTATAGACCTATAAGTCTAACCAGTGTTATCTACAAGGTCATGGAAATAATTATCATTGACCTTATCAACAAGGACATAGTCGACCTTCAAACTCTAGACCCAACCCAATTTTGCTTCCTTAAGTCTAGATCATGCTTATTAAACCTGGTGGACTTCTTTGAGAGTCACCAAAGCTCTGGATGAAGATAAGACAATGCATACTGCCTATCTCAGCCTGGCCAAAGCTTTTGACACAATCCCCCTATTAAGTATCTTTGAAAAACCTCTCTCTCATTTACGTATTAGGGGGACCAAATGGAGAGATGATAGTCAGCAAGCAAAGGAGAGTAGTATTGCTAGAATTTAATTCATCCTCAAGTCTTGTTAAGTATCTTCATGAGTTGAACCCTGTTTTTCACAATATCTCAACAAGGCGATGCTGATATATAGACTGTATTTTATATAGCGTATATCATGGACAGAAGTAGGTTTAAAATAAAAAAGATAGTTTGATGCACAAGATCCAAAATAAAAAAATGCCCAATACTGGTAGGTGCACAAGTACTAGGATAGGAAAAAATGACAGTGTGGAATCCTCAAAGCATGAAAACATTTTTACAATGGGGCTATTGCAGGCCCAGGGGAAGGATGTCCCCCCTGTTGTAGAAGGAAGTAGTAGTCCACAAAAATCACAAAAACTGATAAGCCAAAAAATAGCCATAAAGTCAATACAGTGGACAATTGAGGATAAGAGAGGACAGCCGAGGATAAGAAAGAATGAAATTATGTATTGTTATTATTATTATGCAAGAAGTCCAGAATTTCCAGACAGAAGATATACCGATATATATATCTCTGTATAAACTGAAGAAGGAGTCATTACTGGGCACATTGTAGGTGCTGTGAAGAGCACTTCTGGCTAAAAGCAAACACTCTACCAATCATTTGGTGCTAACAAAACCAAACTCCTTGTCTTCCTCCCTAAATGTCTTCAACACCTCAAACTGACCTTCTCTGTCTCCTCTCTTAACAACACTACTATCAACGTTGAATCTCATACTAAACTCCTAAGGGTCTACATAGATGATGGACTCAAGTTTGACATCCACATCAATAGCTGTATGAAAAAGACTCAACAAAAACTTGGACTCCTGTATAGAAACAAAAATGTTTTAACCCCAGAATCCAAACTGACCTTAGCTCAAGCTTATATACTCCCCACCCTGCTATATGCCACTCTAGTATTTACTCATTTCCAAAGGAACCTGTCTCATAAACTTGAATTCATGTACAATAAAATAGCCAGATTTGCCAGCCATCTCCTCTATCAATCACATTATTGTCTTTCCTTAAAAAACTGCACTGGCTCGAATTTCAACATGAGCTCCTCCTGCCACAGCTCCACCTGGCCCACTCCATCCTTCGCCAACCTATAGTCAGTCCATCTCTGTTAAACCTTATCTCCCCATATATCACCAACTGTGACCCATGTAGCTCCGACCAACTCTTACTACAAATTTCTAAACCCAGCAAATCGATTGGCAAAATACTTCATCATTACACTGTCTCCTCTGCCTGGAACAAACTCCCTCTCCATATACGATCTCTTAATAACACTTACAGTTTTAAAATAGCTTTAAAGGAATGTTTGCTTAACTCCTGGATTTGCTTATGTAAAGACCCCACCTGAATGTCACCACCTCTGACATTACCCTAATTCTTCATATTTCCTTTGCCTCATCATCTAGTAAATTTTCACCAGATGTCCTTCCTCTTTTATTCGTCATCCACCCTGCCTTCTTTAATAGCCTAGCATAATTTTATTCTTAGCTGACCTCCTTGTTGCATAACTTCTGTTTCTATCTATCTCTCATCCCATTTATTTTTTGTATTTTGTCCTTTGATATTTTTATTGTATGTCTCTTATATTGTATGATGCTGTGGTTTACTTAATTTTTGTAATTAATTACTATTTGCTTGACAATGCATTATATTTCTTACTTTATGTTACCTGGAGCTTTTCTCCTCAAGTCTCTTCTGAAAAAGGACATGTTGCTCATCCAGACTAACCTGGTTAACAAATGTCAAATAAATTAAATAAATAAATAAATAAATAAATAAATAATTGAAACAATACTAATTTCATGAACTTTAATCATACTTTAACTTAGGAATGGGGTCCATTCCCATCATGGTATTAGAAACCTGAATTCATCCCAGGGGTGGCAACCATGTCCCTCATGAAGGGGGGAGTCAGTGTTGACCATTGACTAGTTCTGTAAAATAAGTTTACTTAATAAGGACAGATGGTGCAGCTTGGGATTTGATATGTCTAGGCTTGTAAGGGGTCTAGGGCCACTAGCCTAGTATCCTCTTATGAGCCTATAGATACCTGTGCAAGTTAGCCAAATAGGGTGTGGTAGGTAGGGCATTAAGATCAATAAATAAATAATTCTGACACAAATAATCCTGCCTATCTCGTAGTATAATGGAACTTAAGAGAGCCTTTCTGCTATTGCATTAAGGCTAAACATGGGCAATTTGTGTATTAGCTAACTTCTGTACATGAAGTACAAAATGACCGGCCCATAAATTTATAAGAAAAGGAAGAATCGCTGCATCCAATCTCTGAGTACCGACACACATAGCAAACTATAGTGTCTGAATGGACAGCATTTGTGAAGTAATGAATAGTAATCTGCACAGACTTAAAGAACCAACTGTGATACACAGGCATGATGATGTAAACTCCTTAAGGTCACAAAGAGTTGGATTCAGTTAAACAAATGAACAACAATAACAACAAAATCTCTGAACAGCTGAAATCAATCTTTTTTAACAGAGTGCTTTAGCAGTACAGCTATGGACTCAAAGCAGTGCTAGTTGGCTTTAGAACATCTGATACTTTTGTTTTCATGATGTACTGCTTGGCAGCCGTGACATACTGTTTTACTCAGGGTGGATCAGAAACCTGCATAAAGCTAGGCTAGACCTGTATATCTGTATCCATAACTCCTGTGTGCTGCAGCTTGCCTGTTATTGTTGAGTTGCATTATCCTTTACTAGTTTAATTTGAATTCAATCCAGTAAGCCTTAGTCCCTCCTTTCACACAGTAAGAAAACAAGATAAAAAAAATCATCTGCTATATCTTACCATCCTTGGTTCTTGAATCTCTCTCTCTCCCTCTCTCTCTCTCTCTCTCTCTCTCTCTCTCTCTCTCACACACACACACACACACACACACACACACACACACACACACACACACACACACACACACACACACACACACACACACAGTGATAGTAAGGTGTATCACAAGCAAGAATGCCAGGTGTTCTAAGTTTGGGAAATTGATTAGTGCTCACATTGCTTCATCCTGAAACTGATTAAAACAAAAGCATCCTTTTCAAACTGAACATTATAAATACCTTTCCTGGCCTTGCTGAAGATTCCAACCAACATCACAACAGACATTTTTAATAACAGTTCCTTGTGTGGGGGTGTGGTTGGGGGGACTGAGGACAGATCATCCTCCAATTCACTTGCATGCAAATGGTTTTACCCCCTGTATCTCCTACTGTACTGTTATTACCATCAGACTGTCGCAACTCATTCATAAAGGGCATGATCTGTCGGTATTGCTTTAAACTTAAAGTTGTTGTGGTAAGCACAACCTCCTGACTTTAGTAACTTCTAATATTTTGAACCAAAACTTAAAACATTACCATTTCCTTCAAACAATTCCCTAATGGGATTTGTATTTCTTTCCCAAAATATTCATGGCAACAGCAAACATAAGTTAATATTGTTTCTTCTTCACTGCTTCAAATCACAATATGTGAATATACAAAGCTACTGTTGCTGAATCCTTCAATATGCATGTTCATATGTTAATAGGACAAGAGTAGCCTGCAGGACAGGTTCTCTGTCTGTGAATTTAATGCCTTCAGTAATCTCAAGGATATGTTTAGGAAAGACCCAACCCCCCCAGAATAGCCTTTTCATTTTCACATATGTCCTTAGTTCCATACTTTGGTCTGTCCTTGCAGTTAACATTCCCACATACTTTTTAATTTCTCCAAGTCTTTTGGGTTTCTAATACCATGATGGGAATGGACCCAATTCCAAGTCAATGTATTATTAAGTTCATGGAATTAGTATTGATCAATCTTTGATGTTAGCCAGAAGTGCTGTGCCCAGTAATGATTCCTTCTGCAATTCATATGAACTTACATGCATTGGTAACATCTAAGTACAACTGTAAATTCTTTTTTCTAAGACCCATTGCTCCTAATACTACTGGAAGTGTTTGGGTATCCTTCTTCCACATTGCTTCATTTCTGCTTGCAAATGCTGATATTTTATGACTTTGTGTCTCTCTTTATGTAAGATACTGTAGTTACTAGGTGTAGCAATTTCAATGGTCAGTGCTACTTTTGTCTTCTTTGTCCCACACACTGTATTCTGGGGTAGATGATATAGTGAGGTTTCATTTAATACTGAGTGGTTATCAGAACAGGAGTTCACCTTTTATCATGCTGTAGAAAACTGAGAAGTCATAAAACAAAACCAAGAAAGCATAACTTCGGAATATAAAATGACATGAGGCTAAAATGTTTATTAAGATTTATGATTTAGCTATAGTAAGAGTCCACATTTGAATGGGCCTTCATTTCAAAGGGTTCTTTTGATCTGCTGTTAATGTGTCATTGCTGTGTGCATTGTAATCCAAGGCTTTACCTTTTAAGGAAAGGCTGCGGTGGTGCAGCGGTTACAGTTGTTGCCTCACAGCAAGAGGTTCTACGGTTCAATTCTCAGCTGGAGCACATTCTGTGTGGAGTCTGCATGTCCTCCCCACAGTCAAGTGAATTTAAAGACATGCAGGTAGGTGCAAGCATGTGTGGGTGTGACTTGTTTGAAGGTTGGGCATCAGGCTGGCAACTCAACACCATAAAAATTTACTACCAATCATTAGCAGAGCAGAGTTCTGCTGTGGCGACCCCTAACCGGGAAAAGCTGAAAGACAGATTTTAGTAAGGTCACATAGTTTTGTTAATTATAACAGAAAGCCAGTAGTCTGAAAAACTGAAAAACCAAAAGATAATATTAGTACATAACTGCAAATTTCTTTCACATATAAATTAAATGAGGTATCTTGGCAATGTTTTGCTCAGTTTTCATAAATATCACATATGATAGACTGACATTCTCATTAGGACCAGGATTAGCATCCTATTATATCCCTGTCCTATTCCTACATCTCTTCCAAACTAGTTAAACATCAACTAAGACACTGCAGAAAATTAAAATACCCTAGAGTTATTGCTGGCCACTTACCACTCACCCTGCTACCTCATTTTTTGAATTGGTACACTTATATTGACCACTCCAGCTAGACATATTCATGTTACTTGAAAAACATATACTTATGTGCTGCCCACAACATTTCTTAGTACTACAACAGGACAGCATTGGTGGACTATGTAGACAAGTTCATGTTGTGCTGCCCAACTTATAGTTAAAAATGATCCAACAAATTACTTATGCCTAACTGCAACCAAAGGACAACCAAAAACTAAGAAACATACACATGGAATGACCAAGCTACTAGAAGATAACACATTTATCATCGTCTTCCCTATATTTATTTGAGTTCCAAATAAGAGCTAATCTTATCCTTTTACTTATGTGATTCTAGCAGTACCTAAGTAGTGGTCTTTCTCTGTATTTGTGGGTGTGTGTTTGTAATTCAGTCTTGATCACCACAATGGGGTTTCCTATCTGTAAGGATAAGGGCTGTTAGGGAAAACTCAATGTCCAGTGGCAATGACAATAGCACAGTATGCCGGAGGTCTTGAGTTTGAGTCCCAAATGAGAACTAATATTAACATTTTACTTCTATGATTCAAAAACCCTTAGTGTTTTTAAACTACAGTTACTCGTCCTATATTTACAACTCATATATTTATTTCACATCTAATCACTTAACCCATTCAGCTCTAAAACTACTTTAAAGCATATGCTTTAAGACTCATTTAATTTCAACACAAAACCCAATAACAATACCAAGAAACATGAAATGAACCATGAACTGAAGCATATTAAAACATATTTATAAATGCTTTCACCTCAATTACCATTGTATTTAAGAATTTTGCAAAAATGTAGCCCTTTCAAGGCATGTAAGCTTATATGTTTGCTTCTAAAAATAAATTGTTCCATGACAGAGATTTTATTTTATTGAGCTTTTTCTTCTAAGCAGCAAAATTATCTTTGTTACTCATAAAATGCCCTTCATCCTCTTAGAAAAAAGGGACATTAGATTAATCATCTTCTTGAACCCCATTTACAAAGAACTAGTTTACTTGTTTGATAAAGCAGACTGTGGACTGATGGACATTAATAATATAATTAATAGTAATGGATTAAAAAAAAGAATTTGAAATTTTATTTCAAATAATTTGTGGTGACTTTGTATTATTGCCTTTGGAACTAACATATTGTAAAACTTTGTAGAATACTAATAATTTGGGAAATTATTTAAATATTCCTAAAATAAAAAAAAAATAAGAGATCTGGAGGAGCATAACAAGGATGTGATATATCCAATCAAAGATAGCATAGAGGAATGCTCAATCAATAAGAAGTCAGAGGAGTGGAGAGTTGTGTATCAAGGAACTGATATTAGACTAAGGAAGGTTGGTCCATTTAAATCAATACTGCAAGCTGAAAAAAATAGCATTTCAGTTACCAGCAAGGTCTTTTCACAGATTATAGCCAATGAGCACAGACAGAAAGTCTTTTTAGAGCCTACATAATCATGAAAGCAATGGTATAGATGAGAAAGGAGACAAAAATGAGGTGTACCTGAGATTAATAGGATAACAACCAGCATGCCTGAACAGTCAATATGCTGAGGACACATTTCTAAAGCTTTTTTTTAACAGCAAGAGTGAATAATGTTGATTATTTAAATGAGACTGGTAATATGCACATAGCATTCATAGTTTCATGCTACAAGATCTTGTGGCCATTGTAGCATTAGCTATTCTAACAAAAAATGCATCATAAATTTAACCAGATATGCTTTTAGTTTGAATGAGCTATCCCTGCTCATAAAAGCCTGTATTTATACTTTGTAGAATGGCAAATGCAGTAAATCATATGTGTGGAGATGTAATCACCACTACTTGCTGGAAGATATAACTTTACCTAAACTGAACATAAGGTTTAAGAAGGGAAATATGTTTAAGGCATTTCTCAAGTCAACCTTAGATGTATATGAGAGTACATACATTGATGAAATAAGAAATAAATTAAGTTCCAAAGCCAATATACATTTAACTTGTGCAGAAAGGGCAGAACTTCTACAACTGAGTAATACCTGTTATATGAGGTACATGAAAACTGACAAGCATGCAACATTAGTAATTATGTGTTACTGTGAATAGGAAAAAAGAATGAATAAAACATTAAATGAGCATGACAGCTATCACAAAACTGACAGGTGACTTAATAGTATTGTATATCAGCCCACTAATTTATAGCATTTATTGACCATAAACAATATAGTTTATGAAATGTACACATTTTTAGAGTAGGATTTTTAAATATTGACTACTTTTTGGTATCTCTGTTCTTCACAAGTTCATTAACAGTCTGCAATTTAGACATATACTTGAAGTTGGTGGCAGAAAGAATGAGGAACTGGGGGGCAGGAGCAAGCTTAGAGTTATATGCACTTATTCTTCACAAAAAAAACAGTATAGGTTGGAAAAAGTGGGACAGAGAGTTAGATAATTTAGTTTGGAATGACCAGCTCAAATTACAAGATACTTGTAAATTGTGTACTATCTAATAAACATAACATACAATTAGAGTGCTGGAAGTCAGGTCATGGAGACACTATGTAGCTAAACAGGACATTTATCTCATTAATATACTAGCTCCCTGACCACATATAGAAGTAACTGGTAAGTACAATTGCCCTGTTTACAAAAATTGTACAAGAAGGTTATACCATTGTCTTCTCCATGACTTGACCTTCAATAGCTCACCCTCCCAAAAAATGAAGTCAGACCCATATTTTTGGGATCTTGATTGTGTTTCCTTCCTGTATAAAGTCAGTCTAGCTTTGGATGTATGGTAAGACTGAATTAGCTCCATAATGAAAATGTGCTTTGCTGTTAGAGTAACTTCCTCCTTGGGAGAATTTCATGTCATCTTTATCACTTATTTATTCATTTATTTGCATATTTATTTTTGTTCGTTTACCAGGGCCGTGCACTGATCAATATAGGTCTATGTTCAGTCATCGCCAAATGGCATTACATCGAAAATGTCATTCAGCTAAACTTCTCAGCCCCCACACCCCCTGCTAAGTATATATACCACCTCCAAGATTGCACTGCAGTGGGGAAAGGGCAAATTTCATGATCCCTACTGTGATACACTCTTACTCAAATAGCTCGATGAACAAACAGCATGTTCAATGAAACATGGTGTTTGATGCTTTTTCCACTCGCTGACTGAACATAGACCTGATCAAAACTGAACAATTTGAGGCTTAGCCTGGCGTAAAACAAAACAATTCAGAAACAAAAAAATACAGAAATATAAGCAGTAACAGAGTAGTTTAAACTAAATACATAGACAAAAAACTGCATATAAATTCTAGTGAACACACACATTGCAATGTACAGTGAAGTAGAGTGTATCAATATATACACTAGTTTCTAAAGTGGGACAACCTTCAGTAAATCTTGAGAGAGGAGGACAGACTTAGAAAGGACATAGGTAAGATGATATGTCTTGTGAAGAAGTGGAGCGTTGTCTTAATGTCGAAGGAGAGAGCTTAATAAGAGTTCATGCCAGAGAGCAGAAATAATGTGCACTGCTGTGTAGTTGGGTTTTAGGGGTAATGAGATTTGGTATGGCTTGTGAGCAGTGACTCAGGTTGTATGAGGAGGTTTTTTCATGAAGTCTAGATGGAAGGGCAGTAAATGTGTAGAGATGGAGTAGTTTGTACAGTTAAAAATCATAAAATTAGGTTAGAACTTTCTCTTATGAGTAGCTCTTTGGATTTTTCTATGGTGATACAGAGATGCTAACATGTAGATGAGTTTGTACTGAATTGGTAGATTATATTAGAGATAGCCTGGAATATGGCATTTATTTTGAGGCAGAAGTTAAAATCGGGACCCCATATTCCAAGTCAGAACTCCCCTGACATTTGCTGCTTGACTGTTTGCAATATATAAAAGGGGAGATCTTTTTTTCTGAGAAAAGGAAGGAGTTTATATTAGCTCTCACTTAGTCTATGTGGAGATAAAAGTTTAGTGACTGATCAGGCCACAGTCCTTGGTATTTGAAAGTGGAGGCTGTCTCTATGGAATGGTTGTGTAGGTCAAAGATAATTAAAGAGTTACGTGCTTGTTGAATTTTCTGTAGATTTCCAAAAAAACATAGTTTTGGTCTTGGTAGGGTTGTGAAGTAGTTTATGGTTTATGAACCATTGGTGGAATTCATGTAAGTCTGACTGTAGCTGGCATAGATTGTTGATGTGAGGGTAACGTGATCAGTAAATGACCATTGTATTGTATCAGCATGGAGGATAAGTGGAAGATGGAGTAAGTGATAAGAAAGTTTAAACAAAATCAATATTTCCAACTGCTAGGAGGCTTGAGTTGGCTATGATAAACCAAAAGATCCAACTCTCTACCCACCTGTTTCCATTTGTGAGCATTATTACCATTTAAACAGAAAACTGAAGTACAGGATATGCAGGTGAGCTCCACTCTGCTTCTGAAAAACTAGCATAGCCGATACTGCAGCTAGTATAGCTCAACTGATTCATGCTTAAGGGCATTTATTTATTTATTTACTATTTGTTGGGTGGACTGGTCCAGAGACCCTTTTTAGTTGTGACTCAGACTCAGAGGCAATCAACACTGCAAATAAGTTTAAAGTAAACACTTCAGATATGATTGAGTTTTAGGTTTATAAAGTTTCAGAAATGTACAAAATTCATATGGATTTTTTTTAAAGTAGAATGTTGTACATTTTTTATGAAGCAGTAGGTTTGCATTATGTTTTATTAGTTTACATGGGTTGCAATACAGTTTAGCTACATTAAATTTATTTATTTAACATTTGTTAAGTGGGAAAGTCTGACTAGGACAGAGCCTATTTTTGGTCTTAACACTCATGAATGTGTTGCTTTCCCTATGTTACACTCCAGATGCATGTCTTTGGAATGTTGTAGGAAACCGAAGTACCTGAAGGAAACTCACGCAAATTGAAGAGGTGCTCAGAGAAGGACTTCTCAAATTTTGTGAGAGTATGCTGATAGTATACAATCGGCTGTACTAAAACCATTTCTGAAGCCATATTATCTAAAACATAAAAACTGATAGCTGTTGAAGTGTTTAAGCAGCTGCTTATAAAGAACTTTTTCAAAACTGTTTTGTCAGAGGGGAAAAACTAGAGCTTGTTCAATAGTCTTTGTGGATTTTGGGCTGGACTACCTTAGGAAAAAGTGTAATGATGACATGTTTCAGGGCAGGAGGAACAATTTCTGTGGAAAGTGAGAGGCTATAAATGTGAGTTAGGGTTTTAGCTATTTTATCTAATTACGTTGTAATGTAACATAACATAGGGAAAGCAGCACATTCATGAGTATTAAGACCATAACATAGAAGTACATGCCACTTAAGAGTATCCACCCTATCCAGACTAACTAACTATATCTAGAACAGGTAATTCTCATTTCTTGATTCTGACAAGTCGGAGACTGCATCAGAGTATTTTCTGTTGCTGGCCCTTTTGATCTTACTTTATTTGTCAGGTGAAG
>NC_056729.1:1352561956-1352599456 GCF_019279795.1 Protopterus annectens | reverse complement strand
TACTGGGTGAATTAATCATCCATTAGTCCTTCTATGACTCACTTCAATCCACCAACCACATCAACCTGCATGGCTTTACTCAATTAATCAAAACCGCAACCCGAGTAGATAAAACATCTAAAAAGGAGTCCATCCTAGAGTTGATCCTCACTAACTAGCCAACTCAATCCTACTTCTCTGGTTCCCTCCCAGATACCCTCAATGACCATCCCCCCACCTTCATAATAAAAAAACAAGTAAATTCAATAAAATTCACCAACCTGCAACAAATTAGGTGTACAAAGAATTTCAAAATCCAAGACTTCATATCTGAACTAAATCGATGCAACTGGAGACCACTCTCAGTTCTCTCCCTGGATAGTGCTGTTGACTACTTCAACAACACTTTCCTTGACATTCTAAAGCATCTAGTCCCTATCAGAACTGTTAGAACTAAATCTAACTATGCCCCCTGACTTACCAACGATACCTGACTACTACTAAAACAAAGGGATAAAGCATGGGACTCATGGCAGCACAATAAAACAAACTAGTAGACAGGCATACCTGGAACTAAGGAAAAAAGCCAAAAAACAATGTAGGACATACAAAAAGAACCACTACGCAGATATCCAATCTAAACACAAAACAAACCCACAAAAGTTCTGGGATGCCATCAATAAAATCCTAAAACCAGATAAGACCAGTGCTCCACCCCCAAATATCGATACCACCACCAATAATATCACCACCCAATTCAACAAATGTTTGTTTGTGTCTTTCGGCTTTTCCCGGTTAGGGGTCGTCACAGTGGAACTCCACTCCGCTAATGATTGGTATTGGATTTTTACGTACCGGGTTACCAGCCCTGAAGCACAACCTTCAACGAAGGCATGCCCCATTCTCGTATGCCTCCAAACAGAAGACGCTCTAGCTGAGAATCGAACAAGACAATGACTTGCTATGAGGCGACAAGGCTACAGCAGCACCACCACCGCAGTACACACCCAATTCAACAAATACTTTATCAAATACTTTACCAAATTCATTCTAATGCTCACTAATAATAATTCTTCTACTTCATATCCAAACCTATCATCCTCACCAAAACTGTTTTTCTTTACAACCCATCCCTACTAGCACAATATATAAATATCTGAATAAACTTAAACCCATAATCCTGGCTGCTGATAAACTACCTACAGAATACTTCAAGATTGCAGCCAAAGCCATCTCATATCCTGTCTCCTTGTTAATTAATTGCTCTTTGTCAGAACAATGCATTCCATCACTATGGAAAATTTCACATATAATAATACTTCACAAAGGGAAAACTCAGTGGAACCGTCTAATTACTGACCAATTGCCATTCTATCTCCCCTATCAAAAATCCTCAAAAAATCCATACATTCCCAAATAATTAACTATCTCCTGACCAACACCCAACATGAATTCTGTCCCAGTCACAGTGCTACCACAGCCCTTATTAGCTTTACTAATACTGTAAATCAACACCAGAACAATGGCAACCTTGTCTCCACTGTCGTCTTAGATCTCTCCAAGGCCTATGATACAGGCTCCCATGCCAAACTCCTAACTGCACTCTCCGAACATAATCTAAGCCACTCCACTTTAGCCTGGTTTCAGAACTATCTAACTAACTGCGGACAGGCAATAAAATGGAAAAGTTCCTTATTTCCCTTCCTACCTGCAACCATAGGGGTCCCTCAAGGATCTATTCTCAGTCCTCTCCTCTTCATCATATTTACCAACCAGCATGCCACTCTAGTCCAGTACGTTGATGACTCTACCTTAATCTCTTCCACCCCGTCTCTCCCTCAACTCCAGAAATTAACACAAAAATCATTTGCTGCTCTGGAAACCTGGTTATCCAACTCTCAGCTAATACTTAACTCCCAAAAACCCCAGCTAATGATATTCCATCCCAGAAAAGCCACAGAACCCATACCTCCATTCACAATATACTCAGCTAACAACACCCCTATCACACCTGTCCATTACAGCAAACTACTAGGTGTTCTCATAGATCATAACATGAAATTTGATATGCATACTGCAGGTACAATAAAAAAGTCCATAAAAAACTTGGAACCCTATATAGATGCAAAAAGTACCTCACCAACAACAGTAAAGTTACCATTGCAAGAATCCACCTAGTCTCCACACTCTATGCCTCCTCCATACTCATCAAACTAAAGAAATCAGATTTAACTAAACACTTGCCACAATAAAATAGCAAAGTTCACGAGTGACTCACCCTTCAGTACACATCACTGCCAAGCACTCAAGCAACTATCCTGGCTAGAATTACCAAACCTGCTCACGTATAACCAACTTATAATCACCCACCAAATCCTATATAATCCTGATAAATCTCCTGCACTGCATGGCCTACTGAATATCTGTTCTAACAAGTGTCTACTAAGATCCACCAACAAAGCATTAGTTGATATAACCAAAAGCAAAAATAGCTCTGGGGACTCCCTCTACTCTACTTCTATTGCAAAAACATGGAATGCCATCCCCCTAGATATCAGGACCACAAAAAACAAAAATACCTTCAAAAAAGCTCCTCCCGTCCCATTTAAACAGGTCTTGGATGTGGAGTTGTACAGACCCTAGGTAGTTCCCCGTAGGAGAACTATAGCACTCCCTCTACATAATAGCACTCTTGTTCTATCTGCCCTTCACTACCACACACCATTACACAATACTAGCAATAGCTAACTATAGGACTAAATAATATTTTATAATCCTACCCGGACAGTGCATTCTTATTCCATCGTGCATTAACATAGTGTGTTTACATTATATCATTCTGCTAAAAACAACAGATAAACACACACACACACACTCAAACTACTTACATTACATTCAGACTTCTTGCAATATTGTGAAATAGTATTATCATTAATATAACAGATGCAATGCCCAGTCAACAGCCGTGATGTAGGCCTTGTCTGTGCTGTTGTAGTGTGTCAATGTTTACTCTTTGTTAATCTTACAGTGCAAGCAAACAACAGCTCCTTTACTTGTTCTGTACTTAACCTATGTTTATTGTATTCATTGTACTAGCCATTGTATGAATGTAACCATATAACCTAAGGGATTGCCCTACATCTGTATTGCATATTGTTCACAGTCTATTGAATTATATTGTATTTTTATCCTGTGCTTATTTTACTATATTATCATACTTCAGCTGTGTTCCTTTTATTCTGTACTTTAATAACTTGAGTTGTTATTGCATTTACTGTACTAACTTTTGTGGAGCTTTTCTCCCCGGGCCTCCACTGAAAATGGGTTTCATGCCCAGTTGGACTCTCCCGGTAAACAAATGTAAAATAAAATAATAAGTAAATAAATAAGGGAAAGACAGACACAACTGTTAGGGTGTGTGGTAATACAATGATGGAGAGGGAACACAGTGGTGAAGGACAGAACAAACAAACAGCCAGCATTTCACTCCCAAACTGAAAAAGAAAAAAAATTGCGTTCTTAGTACAAAACCCCCCTTTTTTCAACAATTTCTTACAGTGTACCCTAAAGGGACCTGTTTGCTTGCTCACTTCAAAGTCTGTCTTATGTATATGCCATATCACTATGGCTAACAGGCTGGTCATCTAACACCATGCAAAACCTTCCACCCATTCCTTCCTGCAACTCAACCCTATTATAATCTTACATGGCTTCCAGCAGCCAGTACCTACATCTGTCAACTATACAGATTTTAGTAAAATATACACAGTTTAACCATGATTCTAATCGACTCACAACCTTTATATTTTCATGTATGACAAATACTTTATCAGTAGCTTGTTTCTTTGTAACCATTTGAAATGTTGGAACCAACTAGAGAGAGTCCTGAAACATGGAGAATGAATGGCTGAAAAAGTGGACATACGTATACTAAGTCTGAGATGGACATGATGGACATATCCTGGAATATTCCCTTTTCTCCAAAGTATGGTGATATTGGAGGTGGTATAAATAAGTGTGGCTAACCAATGTGATCTTCCTATCAAGATCAACTGACATGGAAGGGATGCTTGTGAGCTGTTAAGTGTGTGTTTACTTTGCATAAAAACTATTCTAAATGACAGCATTAACTGACGCTTCCTGTTTCTAGCTAGTAATCATTCACAATAAGCTGAAATTCTTTTTTTTTTCCAAATAAAATTAGCTGATTCAAAGAGGCAGGAAGTGATTCTATGCTGCATTAGTGTTTATTGTTAAATAATAAGCCAACCTCATGCTATCATGTTTGTTGGGGGAGCAGTTATTGAAGAACTGGATAGATGTCAATGCTGCTCAGCTTGGCTTGTTGCAGTGTATGCTGTTATGCATCACAAAGATTCAAGATCCATAAATAAATTCTGGTAGTTAAGTCAGAGGGTTAAGTCTATAATCCCATTAATGCTGTTCCCTGTGGTCCAGGGTTTGATTCCTGTTAGCCACTAACTACTTTCTGTGTGATTCTCAGAAGTCACGTTAACATTCTCCTGTACTGAGTATGAAAAAGGTTCATTTGGATTATTGATTTACTCCAGTTAGAAAATTAAAATAAATAACATTTTATGTACCACAGAACAGAAAAACAGGCAGAAGCTTTGGTTATTGATAAATCTTTCTTCAATGTATTGATTAGCAGTATAAAGGAGTAATCCACTGTTTATGGGGGAGGGAGGGAGGTGATAGTAATTACAAAGCTGCTAAGAATGCTTATGTTAAACAACTTGAAATACATTGTGGGTCCATTATTATTTTTATTAGATAACAGACATTTTAGATGCATACAGGTGGTAATGTAGCTATAAATTGCTAACTACATAACAGAAGTCTATGGTTAAAAGTAACTGACCTCTGTCATTTGCCATTGGGATTGCTTTGCAGGGCTAGTGTACATTTGTGTGAAACAAGATGGAAAATGGAATATATTGTAGTGGCCATTTTATCCAATTCAAACACATAAGGAGTACCCAGAAAACACAGTGGCTATAACTCATAGCAATGAAGACTATGTGATGATAAACGTTCTCTGTTGACTTTGATCATACTGATATTCATAGATCTTGTCAGTGTTATTGTGTGAAGTTTTGCATTATATTTGATTTCCACTGGGAGGGTAGCATTATACAGCTTGTTGTCACTTTGCAGACAAACCTACTATCTGAAATATATGCATACTAAATTCTTCACAGCAGACATAGACATTTGGAATAGGACATATAGTGCACTAAAATGGAAGGCATTTGTTTCTGTAATATTCTGTTCTCACAATACAGACTTAATAATACACTATTTTCATGCTGTTTTTGTCACTCTCACTACTTTAAACTTGTGTTTCTGAGTAGCACCCTACAATGTTTCCTGCTTTCAGTATGCAAATGCTATGCTAATTCAGTCTCCAGATGTTTTTGGCTGGATGTACTGATTTTTCATGAATTTCATACCTATATGCAATGTCTGGAGGTTGAAAGATATGCTAGCCCTGTGCACTAAGCCTGCTTTCTCTCAATGATCAGTGCCACAATGTATACCTCTTCCACCTACTTCTGTAAGACTCCCTCCCACATTTTACTGCTACATCAAATTTCCCATCTTAGTTTAATAGTTTGATCCATTGCTTGAGATTCAGTTATTACATTTCCACGTCTTCATCTTCTTTGCTGATACAGTTAGCATGTTTGCGAGTGTTACTTCCATCCTCCCCTCTTGGAATCTCTCAACCACTTCCCAAATCCTGTTTGCTACCTTCTCAGTGTTCACTGTCATCTACATGTACTTGATCATGTCCATCTCTTTTACTTAGTGACCACCTTTGCTACCTCCCCCCTCACATCTTATAAAGTCTGAGCCCTATGATCCAACTGCTTGTAACTTGTTGTCTTGTCATTCCTATTTCAAGACTGTTACTCCTCTCGATGACTGAGTTTGAATCACCAAAATACTATTGCCTGCTCCCACCTGGACTGTCATCACCTGCTTTATGTTCTTTTCCATGGCATTACTGCTAGTACTTGCAACGTTTTCATCTCCAGCTCTATCACCCCCAGACTCCCAGTCTGCTCTGTCCAGCTACCTCTCTCAAGGTACAAATCACCCTTTCCACGTTTATCTTTTAATCTTTCTACAAGCACTTTCCACGGTTTTCCACAAATAGCTTTCTTTCTTTTTCTTGCCCTCCCAGGCCCTTCTCCCTCTTCCTGATGTTATTCCATTCCTCTTCTATTTCTGTGCCCACCATGCTTAATCCATCTCCTCCTCTGTTCCTATAATGGGCATCATTTTCGTGTCTCCTTACCAGTCTGTCCTCCCCTCTTCTGATCCCTTCCTGACATTATGTATCTGCTCCTTACATGACTTTCCTTTCCCATTTCTTAACTGCCATTCTTCATTTATCACTCCAGATTGACTCCACCTTGCCTGGTTCCTGTCTGTTGATTCCTACCTACCCTACACATGCTTCTTCCATGCCTGAGTCCTCCATTCCACCTTACTCCCTCGCTTTAACTGCTTCAGCCTAAACCTTGTTTTGGTCTTCTTTCCTTCTATTTATTCATTCATCCCCAGACATCTGTCATCTTGCTCACCTCCCAGTCCAGTCTCTCTACATTCTTGCCTGTATGTACACCATCACAGGCACTTTAGCAGATACATCATCCAGACCTCTAATCTACACCTGCTACTATTTACCCACATTGTCTCTTCTCTTCTCGTCTCTTTTCTTCTCTTCTGTCCTCTCCTCTCCCCCCTCTCTCAATCTTACTGCCACAACTTTATCTGGTACTGATTTATAATACAGTTTATTTCAAGAAGGCAGCTTATAGAATACTAGTATATTAACAGCAATATTAACTTATGACCTAATACACCCACTGGTACACATCTTAGTCAATAAACTCTGTGCAAGAAACTCATAATGCATAACAAAATCCTCAAATTATTGTACAAATATAGAGTCAGTTCTGTGGCTCATTATATGAGGGACTAGTTGATGTCAATAAGGCAAGGTCAAAAGGGTGACATTTAATAATTCCAAATGGCAGACAAAACAGGAGTCAGTGAGTTTAAAAATATAACAGTGACACGATGAGAGCATTGGAAGTAAGCTATAGCAACAGGTCTGGCTTCAGATTGAAAATTAATTCTAAATTCTGCGTCTCAATTTTTCTAATTTAAGGAAATCCATAATAACTTTCCACCCCAAATTCTCAGATAAATATGTAATAAATTTCACCTTATTCATGCATGCTCGTCTTTCCAGCTCTTCAAAATGAGTTGGATTAAGGCAGCTTCAGATATATTCTTATTAACTCCTTTCCAGCCTCGTCTGCATGTAACTGTTATTTAGTGCTATTAACTCCTTCACAGCCTCGTCTGCATGTAACTGTTATTTAGTGCTATTAACTCCTTTCCAGCCTCGTCTGCATGTAACTGTTATTTAGTGCTATTAACTCCTTTCCAGCCTCGTCTGCATGTAACTGTTATTTAGTGCTATTAACTCCTTTCCAGCCTCGTCTGCATGTAACTGTTATTTAGTGCTATTAACTCCTTTCCAGCCTCGTCTGCATGTAACTGTTATTTAGTGCTATTAACTCCTTTACAGCCTCGTCTGCATGTAACTGTTATTTAGTGCTATTAACTCCTTTCCAGCCTCGTCTGCATGTAACTGTTATTTAGTGCTATTAACTCCTTTCCAGCCTCATCTGCATGTAACTGTTATTTAGTGCTATTAACTCCTTTACAGCCTCGTCTGCATGTAACTGTTATTTAGTGCTATTAACTCCTTTCCAGCCTCGTCTGCATGTAACTGTTATTTAGTGCTATTAACTCCTTTCCAGCCTCGTCTGCATGTAACTGTTATTTAGTGCTATTAACTCTTTTCCAGCCTCGTCTGCATGTAACTGTTATTTAGTGCTATTGACTCCTTTACAGCCTCGTCTGCATGTAACTGTTATTTAGTGCTATTAACTCCTTTACAGCCTCGTCTGCATGTAACTGTTATTTAGTGCTATTAACTCCTTTACAGCCTCGTCTGCATGTAACTGTTATTTAGTGCACGGGGTTCCATGATTATGCTCTTAATTCAGGAAAAAGATAAACACATTTTCAGCACGTTTACGCTCTAGTCTTTTGCCTGCGCATTAACAATGGCACCAAAGAAAAGTGAGAAAAAACTAAAACAGTTTCAAAATCTGTAAAACACTTCTGCCACACTTAGTCTTCTGTTTGTGACAATATGAAAACTATTACAAATTTTAAATCTGTTTCAGGATCAAAGATGCACTTCCCTTCTGCCGCTGACTGTGAGGTAGTGTTAGGTGAGTACAGCTTACGAAGCTAGAAAATACCTTGTGCTCAAAACGCTACTTTGTATATCTATGTATCTGTTCATCTTTATAGATAGATAGATCTATACAGACAGATACATAGATAGATTTGTTTTTGCTCACTGTGTTTTAGTCCATTTACTACGAAGACATACTTGTCATCACTGTGTAATACAACTTTCAAAGCTGTGATGCACAGCTTTTCTATGCAGTTTTTATTTTTAAATTTCTCTCTCTTTCTCTCTCTGCTTGCTAGTAAAAGGACCAGAGAATCTGTCTTATGTTATGAAGAATAATACAATGATAGCTCATTAGTATTCAAAAATGTGCATGCCGATTGGTCAGCCCAACCAGTGTGTCCATTGTAAATTGAATATATACCAATAGAAAAATGTCCAGTCACCGAAGTACCATTGAGCAGTCAGACATTTGTCTATTAGTTTATGGTACAGAGGCATGCATCTCAACTATCCAGATTTTTGACTCTTATTTTTGGTCTGTTCCTCATAAAATCTGTGGTATTATAGCAAGTCACTGAGGAATGAAGTCACTAAATAAAGGCATGCATTTCAATTTCAGAATTCATATCCTTCAGATAATGCACATTAACACAAATCTTATTTTCACAACTTTCTAAGTTTTTAAAAGTAACATTTATAGTTGGTCCCCATTTTGGAGCCTTTGTCCCCCTTTATTTATGGCTATGTACACATTTCTTGAGCTTAGAGGTTGAGAGGTATGTACAGAGGGCAGAGCAAATACAGAAACTCAGGTACATTCTGAAACACTAAAGAAATATACCTGATTTTCCTTGTATTGCTGTCCTGTCTCTCTTGTACCTCTAAATTGTCCAGATTTTATAATTAAAAAACAAAAAGCAATGAAGATCTTCCTTTCTATGTTGCTTGTATTCCACAGCACTGGTGTACTGTGCAAGAGTGGGAATGTAAATTGTGTACTACCTGTAATTTTTTGTTGGTGATGTACATGTTCATTTAAGTGGATTTTTGGTACTGTTGTCTCGGCATTTTCAGAATCAGGTAAGTGGTATTTTGATTACCTAAAGGACACCCATATTGCCATATATAGATATATATCTCATATGCATGTACAGTACATCAACAAATGTGAAAGAATCCAGAAACAATGTGGAAGAACACTTCAGCGCCATTATACAAAGACATCATTTAAGAAAAGAAAGCAATTTCTTTGTTAAATAATGTTATTGTATAATAGCAATAACTGACTCATGAGTGTGGCTATATGCAAATGTACCCACACCCAGTCGTTGCTTATTGTTTAATTGTAATTGGTTCTCTCCATTCACAACTGACTTGCTATATATTTTTGAAATGGATGTCAAGATTCTCCTCAAAGAATAGAGTAAAACAAAGCTCTCAAAGTTCATATTTCGACATCCATTTCTCACATATATGAAAACTTGGTTATGGTCAGAATAGGGAACTAAATTACATAGTTCCCTATTAAAAATACAAAGCCAATGATTATGTTTTATGTCACAGTTTTTTTTTGTTAAACATTATAAATATTTAGTTACACTAGATATACTAAAAGGTTTATTGCCTCTGTTTTATTTTTGATTGACTATGCTATGGTATATAGCATCTAGATATCTCTTCACTGTCTGTTATTTGTGGAATGTCTCTGACAAGATTTTTTTAATGCATTCGGAGTTTAATTACTGTAAATAAATATTTTTTCATTGTGGCTTGGGTTATGGGTAAAATGGGTCTGCAGACCCACCCACCTGGTTGTTGAACAAGCAAACTACAAATACGTTTGAAGCCTAGATACTGTAAAAAAATGCTTATCTTTCTTCCATAGCATATCCCCAGGCAAAGAAAATGTAAACTCAGCACAGGCAAACCAATATGAATAATAATCATGTGTTATTTTACTCAACAGTAGAGTCAGTTTTCTGAATGGAAATTATAAAAAATATGTGTGTGTGTGTGTGTGTGTGTGTGTGTGTGTGTGTGTGTGTATATATATATATATATATATATATATATATAGGTCTACTTTAGATAATCGAAACACCACTTACCCGACTCTGAAAATGATGAGACAACAGCACCAAAAATCCACTTAAATGAACACGTACATCACTGACAAAAAACTACAGGTTAGTAACCATTTGGCTGCACCACAGCAGAACACAAAAACTGAACTACATGAAACCCATCCCCCCTAACTAAATATGCAAACTCCGAGATCACACTAAAGTGGGGAAAGGGGCAAAGTTCACCGTGGTGGACAAGTGGTTACTTACTTGTAGCTTGTTGTGGGTGATGTATGTGTTCGTTTAAATGGATTTTCGTTGCTGTCGTCTCAGCCTTTTTCAGAGTAGGGTAAGTGGCAGTTCGATTATCTAAAGTAAACCCATATATATATATATATATATATATATATATATATATATATATATATATTTATATACATATATATATATATATATATATATATATATATATATATATATATATATATCTATATATATACTTCCCTTCAAAACATCTGAGAAACATATCACTACAATATGAATATTAAAGCAAAATAGTCCAAATGGGTAGAGATGTTATGCTAAGACAAAGTGGCAGATGTGATTAATGCTCCACTACTCAAAATCCAACTCTTATTACAGTCAGCTGAAAAGATAGAAGGAGAACTTTGAGACAATTTATAGCAAGTCAGTATCAGGTCAGTATGTAGGTTTCCATAAAGAAATCCATATCAGTGAAAAAATACACTGGCTACATAAAATACCTATTTTACGCACATCTGTAAACTCTATTATATATAGTAACAAGAGTTCAAAAAAGAACACATATTCAGCCAAGGCAGAGGCATGAATGCACAGTAGGTAGCTAGGATAGTAGCAACTAGTCACAACTGAAATGTCCCAGGAGAAAAACATAGCACATCGGTCCACAAATAATTTTAAATTGTATGTTCAATTCCTGGCCACCCATCACATACGTTGCTCACTTTCAATCAAGGCAGTTTTTCAAACACTAGAAAACAATACTTGTAATTTTTAATTTTAATAGGTGTATAAACTATGAACTATGAAAACTTTAAATAGGACTGAATAAAATGCAACAGTAGCAAAATAAAATGTTTCTAAAATGTCAAATAAAACATTTAACATTATGGTGTGTTGAATGAACAATGTTCAGAGAGAGATCAATCAAATAAACAAAGGAAAATAACAGCAAATATGGAACTCCCACATGAACACTCGCACTGTCAACATCTGTCGGCTTCACAGAACAGTACTTCCAATTTAATCAGTAAATTAGGCACTGAAAGAGTAGCAACAAATGCCAGTACTGAAAGCCACATTAAAGTCTATCTTTCTGAATTGTGAAATACAGCACTAAAATGGATTTGTGAGAAGAAAATCTTTAAGTATGACTGAATGTGTCATCATTGTCAAATATTATTCCCCATTTAATACTGCACAAACTGAACCAAGCATTAGTATATGCTACTGCAGACAATTATTCTGAGCTTTCATTAAGATTAAGATGACATAAACAGAAGACATTGTCATCACTCACAGATCCAGCATTAAACATTTGCATTGCACGGGGCTAGATGAGTTAATGTATGGCTTGGGCACCCTCATTTGTGCAACACAAAAGTCCAAAATGCAAAAACACATGCGACATACATATAAAATGCATAATAATAAACATGAAAAATTATTAAAAAATATTATATTTTATCTGTCTATCTGTCCATTCGTTTATTAAAACACCTAAACAACCGTTAATGAACCAGGCAAGAATACTTAACATGAAACAATTACACTTTACTGCTAAACTGAATATTTTTAATTATGTACTGCATTTATAAACTGCAACTAAAAAGTAAAATTCATCCAGCTATTTCATAGACAAAACACCTATTTTAGGAGTGTCTGTATATTTTACCATGTGTAGCAGCAAACCCTGTACAACTCCCAGAGAGGTTACTGAAAACATACCACTGTAGTTGGAAACTGTGCACTGGCAGCATAAATAACATCTCATTACTAGCTAAATGAAAGCCCTGACTAAAATGCAGCCTGGTGATTACAGTGTGCAGTATTTTAGGCTGTCCGTAATGTTGTTTACCGCTTGACATAATGATGCATCCCTTAATCTCTGCCTTAGCAGCAAATACAGGGAAAACATTAATGGCCTTCTCAGCGCAATTCACATCATCGGGCTGGGATGTGATGTTGATGCTATGCAACTTATTATCTCTAATCTTGAAAAGCATGAATAAAACAAAAAATTATGTCACAGTGAAGACAGCCTGTGCTTATGAACTCACACTGCCCAACTGCTATTTATTCAAATAATATTTTTTCCTCCAGAATAAAACTGCTGAACCAACGAAATGAACATAAAAGTTAAATGTGTGCGCAGCACTACAAAACGTTGAATTTAAAAATGATATTCATACCTACATATAGCGTTACTTAGGAAAGCTCACTTCTGGGCATGATATATTCAAGTAACTGCTTCTTAACTTCAGTATGTTACTACTAAAATTACACTTCTATAGGGAAACGTAGACACACAACTATTAACGCCTTTAAGTAATATTTTTTATTTCATTTATTTTTATTTAACATTTGTTTAGTGGGAAAATCCAACTGGGACAGGGCTCATTTTCAGTGGAGACCCACAGAGAAACGCTCCAGATGCATGTCTTTGCCTTTTCCAATGCAGGAGTGCAAGACTTGAAATCAAGTCTTTCCCGTTCCATCTTTTAAAAGAGAACACAGAATGTGTGGCCTGCTGTTCTCATTTCCCAGAGGAATTAGTTTCACCTCCATTACTGTTTATTACCTGCATCATGTCAGTTACATAAGTCATTAGAAAACATGACTTGAAGTTTGATGTTTCATGCAGGTAACACATTGGTCTAATCTTACGTTTCACTTACACATCTTGTTGCTAAATAAATTCTGCTGCCTTTCACACATTTCCTTTTAGATGTCAATAGAACTAAATAAGAGAGTTACCTGAAAATATCAGCATTTTGACATGGCACACATTTACATATCGTTAATGCACATTGCCCAGACAGCAGAAGAAGGGATTTTGAACTGGAATCTGCAGCACTTGAATAGACAAAGTATAAATGCTGCTGTGAGTGCAACTGGTGAAGCAGCAGCTTCTGACAGGAAGTGCACATTTTTATAAACTTCGAAAAATTCAAGTTGTACATCCATTGAATGGGCAACAATATGGAGAGACAAGAGGCCCACAGAAATCCTACCCTAGATAAAAGCACATGTGTAACAGCAAGGAAGGCTTAGAATTGAAAATGTACCCAACTTAACCCTGCACCGTGAATGATGGTATTTCTTTTAGGACTAGGTATTAGATATACTGTCCACTGGTCTAGCATATGGTACAGAGGGTTAAGGCTGTGAGATATAGTTCCTGTGGTACAGGGTTTAATTCTCAGGGGTCCAGGAAAGTAAATATTGTGGGAAGAAATAGCCAGGGAATAGTTATGGCTAGGCTTGTATAGGCCCTAGGGCAGATAGCCTATTACCAACCTAGGGATAGATTATGGGTGAAACATATAAAGGAAATTCCATGCACAGGTATTTATTTTTCTTTTGTATTTATTTTATTTACACTTTGTTGACTGGGTTAGTATCACTAGGCCAATGGCCTCTTTTCAGGTAGGAGACCCAAGGTGGTAATTCATACTAACTAGGGGAAATTTGACCAGGGCACCAGGGTACTTCCCCTACTGTTTTCTTTAAGTGCTGTTGGATGTATCATATCCATATGAGATGCCACCAACTCAGGCTTGATGCAGCCTCTGTCTAATGTCTCACACTTAGGAGTGACATACTCAGGAGTGCAGCACACCCTTATGCTGCTCTGCAGTGTATGTAGTAGAAAATATAATCCAACTGCATGGTGTGGGAGCACAACCCACATCCTTCTACAGCAAAGTTAAGCATGGTACCTGTTGAACCACTGAGGCTGCTAATATTGAAATATTTTTCTGATAGGTCCATCCGACCACAACCCCTTTTCTCATTTTTTTAACATGGGTTTGGGATGTCATTTGAACAATGGAATTCATCTGCAGCTAAGCTTCACACCACTGAGTGGCTATCGCTGCAATGGCTGTTCTTTCCACACCACACACTCACATGCACAATCACATGTATGGTCAATTTGTACTGCAAGACTTTGAAATGTGGGAGGAAAATGGAGCAACTGGAAAAAACCCACGGGGACCTAAAAACAACCTCAAAGTTATCCTGCTAAACGTTAGGAGTCTCAACACGAAACTGCACTCATTGAAAGCTGTCCTCACTTTGCAAGATACAGACATTTGTGCAGTCAAGGAGACCTGGTTAAAGGCTATGAAGAGCACCCCAGCCATACCAGGTTACACCTCTTTCTACACTTTCAGACCTCAAACTGAAGGTGTGAAAACTAAAGGAGGCAGTGTATCAATATTCATTAAAGATAAATACACCTCTTAATTGATTAAACCATATGACTCCCTGGAGTCACTTCAGGTGCAATTAACTGTTGGTAGGACACCTGTTCAAGTCATTGCCAGCTACAGGACCTGTTCCATGAATTAAGACACCCACTCAAGATACTTCCAAACACCATGGTTTTGGGTAACTTTAACTACCCATCCATCGAGTGGGTAAATTACTTGTGTTCAAACTCACTTACCCAAAGGTTCCTTGACTTTGTTAACTCGACTACCCTGGACCAGCTGGTTGGCACCCTCACAAGGTGTTCCAAAATCTTGGATCTGGTGCTCACCAGTATGAGGGACCACTGTAGCATTTACACTATGAGTTCCTCCCTCATGAGATCTGACCACAAACTGGTCTCATTCAAAGGAACTATCTCACCTAACCTCCCCATCAGCAACTAAACTAAAACAAAATTCTCCAAAGCAGATTATAATCTCTTACAGCATGGTATAAATAGCATCACTACACCTCGTCCCTCAGATGGAATTGGCAATTATGCTGAGCTCTACACCAATGCTTTATACCAACAACTGTATAACTGCATTGACTTGCCCATACCTGATAAGACCAAAACAAGCTCCTCAAGGAAGAGCAAACTTGTCTGGTGGAAAGCTGCCATTAACAGGCTTTACAATAAGAGGAATACATTGATGTCTAGGAGTAAGAGGGAGTGATCCCTAAACTGGAAACGCTCCCTCCTCAGCTTAAACTTGCAAATAAGACTTCTTGTGAAGATCTCCAAAGCAAACTCCTAGTTCAAATTAGCTTCCTCAACAAAGGACAGCCACAAGGCATTCTATAGTCACATCCATAACCTAAAAGAAAAAGACCATATTTGTGCAGAACTGATAGTTAATTATACCACATATACTGAGCCTGTGGACATTTCTAACCCATTGGCTGACAGGTTCTGTGAAAACTTTACTACCCTGTCCCCACCACATGTACCTCTTGACATCCCTACCACCTGTCCCCCACCTTGTATCTCTAATGAGCAGGTCATAAATGCCCTCTCTAAGGCCAAAAACATAACATCTATGGGACCTGATAACATCCAAGGCTGTGTCCTACATGGGCTCCAAAATGAATTAGCAACAGCATTGGGTACTCTTTTCAATCATAGTCTATGCACTGGCTTCATACCAGCTGAATGAAAAACAGTCACCATTATTCTCTTGCACAAAGGTGGTGCTTCCACTGACCCCAGGAACTATAGACATTATCCTGACTAGCCTTATCTGCACGGCCATGGAGCGAATTTTCGACAAAGATAAAAATAATCTCCAAACAGTTGACCCTACTCAGTTTGGATTTGTCAAAGGGAGATCATGCCTGTTAAACCTAGTGGACTTCTTTGAAACAGTCACCAAGGCCCTGGATGAGGAGAAATCTGTGCATACAGCCTACCTGGACTTGGCCAAGGCATTTGACACTATCCTCCACTCAGGCATCATTGACAAACTCACCCAACTAGGCATCAACCTTTATATCATTAGGAGGGTTGCTAACCGTCTCACTGATAGAACTCATACAGTCAAAATAAGAGAATCCACCTCCAACAGCAGATCTGTAACCATTGGTGCTCTACAGGGATCAGTCCTGGGATCTCTACTGTTAACCAGGTAGTTATCACGACTCCTACCTATGACACACCTGTCACTTGCACTGATGGCCCTCTTCAAAAACAATCTGGACAACTGTAACTGTAACCATAAATTCACCCCAGGGTTTGACCTATGTCCCTCTTGGACAGGGTCAGTAGGTGCTGATCGGGGAAATAAGGGTAGAACTTCGCTAGGCTTGCATGGGCCCAAGGGGTCATTAGCCTAGTAACTTCCTATGATCCTATGATCCTATAATTTAAAATGGATCAAAACTCTTCAACTGTGTGAACACGTTTTTAGTCTCTTCAGGAGCTTATTTATTTCTGTTTGTTAACTGGGTAGTTAGACTGGTCCAAAAACTCTTTTCAACCATGACCTAGGGCCTTATGAACACCTGATAGACAACCTATATTTGCACAGTCATATAGTATATACACAGTTAGGTTATTCCTATATACAAATATATATATGCATACAATATAGTCGTTAGACATACACACACATATATATATTTATATATATATATATATATATATATATATATATATATATATATATATGGATTCCTATTGCAAGAACGAACGTTCACTACTTCGAACTTGTAATAGGAAGCCTCACTTCTGTGAATGTTCACTTTAACGAAAGTGAACTTTTGCGTAAGTGCACTTCACCTAAAACACTGCAGCACAGTGGAGCACATAAAAAACAAGTTATGTCCTCCACTATGGTGTGATAGTCACGGACCTTAGGGTTAGGGCATGGGTTAGGGTAAGGGGATAGTTAGTAATGCTATCCCCTTACCCTAACCCTAAAGTTTGTGACTATTGCACCATAGTGGAGTACATTACTATGTCCTTCACTGCACTGCAGTCATCACGGATCTTAGGGTTAGGGCACGGGTCATGGTAAGGAGATAGTCCTATGGGCTATCCCCTTACTATGACCCATGCTCTGACCCTAAGGTCCATGAGTACTGCATGGGTGTTCAGTACAACACCCGTTCGTTGTACTGAACTTCGCGTAAGTGCACTTTCGATTAAATGCACTTTCGCTGCAGTGAGCATTCCATGCACTGTTTTGAATTAGTGAAAATTTGATCTAGTGTATGGAACCCATATATATATATATATATATATATATATATATATATATATATATATATATATATATATATAAATGCCCTAGAACAATTAGTCAGAGTACCCATGGGTGCATAACATCTTGGATCTGGTCCTTAATAATATGGGAGCATCTTGCACCATCCCCTGTGTATCTCCATCACTTACTAGAGCTGAACATAAAACAGTCTCCTTTGAAATAAAACTGAAACCAGAGATCCCTTCCACCCAATGTACCAGCAGAAATGTCTTTAAGACAAACTGCCTACTCCTAAGTGATACAGTGGCAAGACTCAAATCCTGACCAAACCCAGCTAAGGCTACTGAATACACAGAAATGTACACCACCACACTATACCAGCATATAAACACAAGAACAAGTGCAGGGCAAACTGTAGAAACAAACCTACATGGTGGAACCATATCAGCAAGTTTTGTAATAAAATTGAAGAAAATGACCAAAAGTAAGAAGAATTTCCAGAATGTTATGGCCCTTGTCACTGAAATAAACAAACAGCTCAGGAACTTAATAAAATCCACCAGTGCCAAGTCTGAGGTTGAAATAGCTATCCAAGGCAAAGACAATCACAAGACATGTTTTAGTTATGTTTTTAAACTCTAAAGCACAGTGCAGCAATGCACTGACCTGAATCTGAATGATATTACATACACTGAGGCTGAAGATATAGTGAACCTACTCACCAATAAAAATAGCTCCAACTTTACCCCCTCTCCTCTCAATCTGTCCCTCAAGATATATCTGTAACTAGCTCACCTCCAGCTATTACACAAGACCAAGTCCTAAAAGTGCTATCAAAAGATAAACATGCTGCATTGATGGGCCCTGACAATATCACTGGATGCATTTTAAATAGCATGAAGTGTAAATAACTACACTCCTAACAACACTGTTGAGTCTCATCCTTCACACAAGTCTTGTTCCAAGTAAATGGAGAACAGCTACAGTCATTCCCCAGTATAAGGGATGACCCTTATAATAATTTAGTATGTCCAAGGGTCAGTTTCAAGGTTACTCTCCAGTCCAGCTGGTGAATCTGGGAATTTTGAGGCAATGTTACAATTGCCTTATGTACACAGACAACCCTCTCCTCCTTCCAACAAACTCTAATACATGTGAGAGATGCATTTATACAGCCAAACTGGAGGCAGAGCTCTCTCAACCCAAGACTGGCACAGTCAGTCAGGAGGAAAAGGTAACCACCCACACCACAAATCCAGTCTCACACAGACCTATTGCATTTGCATACCCAACACATAAACACACAAAAACATACTCGGAGGCTCTAAATAAAAATCTGCCTAAACAGCAAAGACCTCCTAAGCAGATATCCAAGCAACAGTCACCCCTCAACAATACCCACAAATCACATATCTCACAAAATCAGTGTGCCTCACAGTCACAGCTCTTAAGGCCAAACAACACACCAAATACACTTGTTATAGGGGACTCTATTGCCCGGCACACTGACGTTCCGCTCACCAGCCTGAACAAGGAGAAGGTCACTGTAAGCTGCCTGTCGGGTGCCAGGATCCGCCACATAATGCAATCACTCAGGTCACTCCAAAGCAAGTACAAGTATGACTCCGTCATTGTCCATGCTGGTGTAAATGACCTGAGTCATACCTCCCTGGACTACATGAAAAGAGACACAGAGGAGCTCTCTGATCATGTAGCCCAGGCTGGTATGACCCTGACCTTGAGTAGCATCTTGCCCTCACCAAGAATGATGCCACAGTATAAAAACAAAATGACCAGTTTCAACAATTGGCTAAAGTATTGGTGTCATTCAAAGGGGATCCAGTGTCTGTCAGCCTGGGATGACATGGTCGACAAGCCACGTTGCTTCGCTAGGGACGGCTTGCACCTGTCATCCTTAGGCTTTCATATACTGGCCAAGGCTCTTGCCAACCCCATAGTGCCTTTTTTAGGCAAGGCTCAAAGGACAAACCCACCTCCATAGACAACCCAAGGATAAAAAAACTAAAGGTAATGCTACTCAATGCCAGGAGTCTAAACCTCAAGATGCACGCACTCGAGGCTCTCCTCAGTATGGAGAAAATTGATGTCTGTGCAGTAACAGAAACCTGGTTCAAGGCTCCTGAGAGCACCCCAGCACTACCAGGTTATAACTCATACCATGCGTTTCGGCCTCAAAACTCGGACCGAAGCACAAAAGGAGGGGGAGTATCTATATTCATCAAAGATACCCACACCTCCAGGTTAGTGGCACTGCACGAAGCATCGGAAACCATCCATGTGCAACTAACAGTGGGCAAAACTGCCTTTCAGTTTGTAGCCTGCTACAGAACACCCTCCCTATTACAGGAACCCCACTTGGCATTCCTGAGAACACTGGAGAATGTGAACGTCTCTCCAAACACTATGTTATTGGGTGACTTCAACTACCCAAACATTGACTGGGAAAACTACTCAAGCCCAAACACCATCGCCCAACGGTTCCTTGAATTTATAAACTCTAACGCAATGGAACAACTGGCCACCACTCCCACAAGAGGGAACAACATATTGGACCTGGTCATCACCAACATGGGGACTCTATGTTCCACACCAGAGGTAAACCCCTCATTGGTAAGATCAGACCATAAACAAATTTCCCTGGACATCCATATCCCATCCCCACCCCCAGCCAAGGAAATCACTGTAAAGAATTTCTCAAAAGCCAACTTTGCACTTCTCAAGACTGAGGTGGAATCCTTCAAAGCCCCTGGGCCAGAGGATAATACAGCCCAATCCGCAGAATCCTTTACAAATGCATTCTATGAGCACCTTTAGGAATGCATGGATCATGCTATCCCAAATAAAACCAAAACTCACTCCTCCAAAAACAGGAGACCAGTCTGGTGGACCCCAGCCATAAATAAGCTATACAACAGAAGGAGGAAGCTACTATATGACAGAGCAAAATCCCAAAAAGGGAAGGCATCTCTGATCAGTATTAGCAAGAAACTTCGAGCCCTCATAAAATCATCAAAGGCCAGTTTCAAAAGAAAAATTGCCCTAGATACTAAAGATAATCACAAGACCTTCTTTAGTTATGTCAGGAACATGGGCGGAAACTCCCAGATATGCTCTGAATTGTTGCATAATGGTACAAAATATACTGAACCTACAGACATAGCCAACATCCTGGCAGACAGATTCAGTGCAAACTTCTCCCCCCCTTCCCCCCAAAGGAGCAAATGCCTATTCAAACTAAATGTAACCTCCCTGACATCACAGATGCACAGGTGAAAGCTGCCCTCTCCAAAGCAAAAAACACAGCATCTATGGGACCAGACGGTGTCCCAGGCTGTGTCTTACATGAGCTCCAAGAAGAACTGAACCCTCACATTAAGTCACTGTTCAAACTTAGCCTTACTACAGGATATGTACCCAAAGAATGGCATACAGCTACAGTGGTCCCACTCCACAAAGGTGGTGCCACAACGGACCCCGGAAACTATCGCCCCATAAGCCTGACTAGTCTGGTCTGTAAAGCTATGGAGCGTATTATCATGGAACTCATAAACAAAGACATTGGGTGCCTCCAGACACTGGACCCTACCCAATTTGGCTTTGTTAAGGGCAGATCTTGCCTCTTAAACCTAGTTGATTTCATTGAAACAGTTACCAAAGCCATAGATGAGGGCAAGGTAGTCCACATAGCCTACCTTGACCTCGCAAAAGCCTTCAACACAATACCCCACTCGGGCATCATAAATAAGCTTACCAGCTTAAATATCAACCCCTATATCACAAGATGGGTTACAAACTGGCTCAGAAATAGAACCCACATGGTCAGAATCGCAGGTGCCATATCCGAATCCAAACCAGTTACAAGTGGCGTCCCACAGGGCTCAGTTCAGGGACCTCTCTTGTTCAGTATATACTTCTCTGAGGTTCAGGCTAACATGGAGGGATTATGGCTGACAAAGTTCGCAGATGACTGCAAACTGGGGGCCATAATTGAATCTCCAGCTGACACACGCATCCTCCAAAAGGGTCTCACAGAGATGGATGCTTGGTGCCAGAGCCATGGCCTCAAGCTAAATGCTAAAAAGTGCATAGTCATCCCCTTTGGGAAAAACAAGGTGCCCACAACTTACCACATAGGTGGTAATCCATTAAGTACGGAAGAAGTAATTAGAGATTTGGGGACCAACGTAGATAGTAATCTCTCCTTTGATAATCACGTTGCCAAAGTGGTTAGAAAGACCTTCTATATAGCCCACCTTATCACAAAAGGGTTCGCATCTAGATCAAGAGAGGTCATTGTGCCCCTCTACTCGTCACTCATCAGGCCCATAATTGAATACAATGCCCCTTTTGGGATGTACCATACCCGACACCTGCAGCAACTGGAGAGACCCCAAAAGTACCTCACCAAGAGGATCATGGGCTACAAACAGATGTCCTATGCAGCTCGACTAAAGAAACTCCAGCTCTACTCAGCTGCTCACCACCTACTCAGAGGCGATCTATGCCTGACGTACAAAGCCATGTCAAACCCAGAATTAATGGACATGCTCCACCTCAAAAAATCCAAGTCCCTTAGAGCTACATGCTCCAGGGACCTAAACCTCAGCACAAAAATAAATAGGACATGCTGGAGGGACAGATTCATTTCCCAGAGGCTCCCATCACTCTGGAATAGATTCCCAATTCATGTTAGACATAGCCCCTTGCTGACCCTCTTCAAGCGAAATCTGGATGTGTGGATGGGAAATCGCAAATTCAGCCCTGGGATCTCTTCTGTGTCCATGCTAGACAGATGCACAGTAAACTAATCTTAAAAGGGTACCTTCTGTGACCTACTTTACAGAGGCACAGTAGGCTAATCTAATAGGGAGGCAGAAGCCAAATACACTCTGGCTAGGCCTATAAATGCCCTAGGGCAGATAGCCTAGTATCTACCTATGAACCTATGAACCTTCCATAGACCCAGGAAATTACAGAGCCATAAGTCTGACCAACCTCATATACAAAGCCATGGAAAGACTTATCTAGAATTAATCACTCAGGACATAGCAAACCACCAGACAGTGGCTCCATCTCACTATGAATTTGTCAAGGGCAGGTCATGTTTAGTCAAGCTGGTGGATTTTTGTTTTTTTTTAAAAGGCCACCAAAGCAATAGATGAAGGCAAAATGGTAAACACTGAGTACCCTGACATGGCCAAAGCTTTTGGCACAATTCCCCACACAGGCATAATAGAAAAGCTAAATAAACTTGGAATGAAGCCCTATGCCATCTGCTAGATTACAAGTTGGCTCACAGATAGGATGATAGGGGAAGTTACCTCCACAAAGAGACTGGTCATCAGTGGAGTACCCAGGGTTCTGTGCTTGGACCAAAACTAAATGCCAGAAATGCATTACTGTATCCTTTGGGAATTCATCTACCCCAGCAAACCACCACATTGAAAATATACCCCTAAGAGTTGACCCATTTGTTCATGATTTGAAAAGTTATGTGGACAGTGATCTATCTTTTGGTCAACATGTTTCTTTTGTTGTAAAAAGGTCTACTATATTGCACAGCTTATAAAGAAAGGGACTGTTTCTGGCTCTAGGGATGCCATTGCCTCCCTTTCCTAAGCCCTCATTAGGCCAGTCATTTAATATAATTCCCCCTTTGGCATGTATCTGTCCAGACTCATGCAGCAAGTGGAATGCCCACAGAGATGCTTTACTAAAAGGATACAAGGCTTAAACAACATTTCCTCCACAAATCAGCTGAAAGCCCTATCACTATACTTGGTATCCTACAGATTGCTAACAGGTGACCTGTATCTGGCATACAAAGCATCCTCCGATCCATTATTGATGGATTTACTACACATTATCAACGCAAATGGAGTCATAAATAGTCGTTCTAGTGATCTAAATTTCCTCTGCAACAATAACACAATGGTTTGGAGGGAAAGGTATATCTCTCAGAGGATACCACTGCTGTGGAATAGACTCCCCAGCCATATAAAACAAAGTTCATCCCTGTACATTTTCAAGTGTAACTTAGATCTGTGGATGGGAAACACAAATTTACCCCAGGACTGTCCCCTGTAATACTAATGGACAGATGCAGCTTCTAAATGCTTTATCCCATGGTTCCCCTCAAATTATATATGGTATAATTCCAGTTATTCTCATTGGGAGTAATATATAATTATTGACCATAGCATATGGAAAACCAAGCTATAACCAAATGGGATAGGCTATTTTGAGCACAAAAAGAGAAACTGGCTAGTCTTAAAATTCCCCAGCTAGCCTATTACTTACGCCATGATCCTATAAGGTATATATTGAAAATAAGTTTGCACATGGAAACTAGATGGAGAAAGAGAACCTAAAATAAACAAAATGATCATTTGTCATTTGTCTGCTGTAAAGATCATATGCACAAGATAATACATTTAGGCAACAAAGGGAATAGATAGCAGAATTGCTCAGATTTTTTTAAGTGTGAGAGAGTTTCTTTGCCTCTCAAGTCAAAAGCAAGATTGTTCCATATGGTAGGATCCAACTTAACAAAGATGAATTTTGACCAATCTATTTGAAAACTATATTGTAGTTACTGCAATGAAGGCTTGTTGCTAGACATCCAAAAAGCCATATTTGTCAAAAAGCATGGTAATTGAAAGCAATTTGGAATTTGGACTACGCTTCTTAAAGGTCTCCTGGACTAAATGCTAATAACTACCTATGAAGCTATGAATTGGTCTAATCAACGCTGAGCTACAGTGTATGATGGGCAGTGATGTCATTACTTGTTCTTCCACATCTACAACAGGTTTTTGTCATCTGTTGGCATAGTTTTGTTATCCATGTTTTCCATAATGTCTCCACATACTCTGCTAAGGGCTATAGTCCTCTGCTAACAGTGAGAGTGACTCACAGGACAGTCGGACTCCCCATTCTTTACTAGGTATCCAGCATCCAGCCTCTGTACCCATATATAGGTCCTGACATTATAAGCAGCGTCACTCTGTTTGAGCCTCTGGGTTGACTAACTAAATCTTTTTAGATACTGTTTCAAACATCTCACAGGGGAACTAACTCTTATGTGGTTGGGGCTTGGCATAGAGGTTAAGGTGTTTACTTCACAAACACAATACACATGGTTTGATTCTCTCCTCATGAAGAAAAATTGGCTAGATTCAAAATATCTGACAAGGCGTGCTAATCCAGTACTTACCTATGAAGCCGTACAAACATTCCCCTCAGTCTGTCTTATCTTGCCCTCCTTGATGCTAGAGGCAACTTTGGATTTTTTTTTTTGGCTAGGCTTATAATGGACTGAATATTAATGGCCTAGTAATCATGTATTACTACAGATTGTTTCCTGCTCATTTTCCCACAGCTCAGCAAAGCTTGCTATCCTTGCCTATGCTCTAGAAGTGTTTTAATTGTATGCAGTGCCCTCCTAGCAAAACTAAGAACTTTTGATTGCTAAATTGCACTTTCTTAAGTTGTTTTGAGTGATTGCTAATGTTTCCTGCTTTTATTTATGCATTTCCCTATATTTATGTAAAACAAAATGGTCTTCCTCTCACTGTTATTGCTATAATAATATCTTGAAATCACCTTCAATTTCAAGATCATTTTTTTAATTGGTTTGTGGTAACAGTGCATCTCTGGGTCTTTTGTACTGTGTTTTTGCTTTAGGAGGACTAGGTGCTTTCCTCTTGTAGCAGGATGTGTTTTCCTGGTCTGTCTGATTTGGGAAAGTTGCTAAAGGGCTCATAGTGTACTTGTTTTTCTGGCCAGATAGTTTTTTTGTTTCTTTTTCTTTGTGCTGCTATACATTTTGTCTCATTTGCATAGTGGTGCTCACTCCGCAGTGCCCTATACAGTAGCTAACTCCTAGAAAGCAAATTGCCCCTAAGGGATGGTCAATAAAACTGTACTCTGTAAAGCAGTAAATTGATGCTGATGAGCTTAGAGCAGCTAGTTGGGCATCAAGTGCAATAATTATAGGTTTACTAGAATTCAGTATTGTGCAAACATTATCGCTAGTAGAATATTTGTACTGTCCAGCATAATCTGCCCAATAAAGCACATTTTTTAGTCTGCACCAACAAAACACCCTGAATAGCCTCCTAACCCCAATACACCACTCCCTTGTAGCTCACCAGTCAAAGAAGTGGGCAGCATGGATATGGAATTTCCTAAAGTCTCTGTAGCCAGCTTGGTGGATATGGGCATCTTGAGACCATGCAGCAAGTGTCTCATGTTTACAACCTCTTACTTCTTAAAGAAGCAAACACAGTATGCAAGGGGTGTACATAAACAATGGCATTGGAAGCTAAAATCTTGCATGCAAGCACACGACTGCCACCTCACATAACACACAATGCATACATATATAATATAAACTATATCCATAAACATAAAAATTACCTTTTAATTACTTATGCCTCCTTACTCTCCCTTTTTCACTTACTTCCTTACTGCTCTCTAATTCTCTTCCCTGTCTTTCACTCTATTAAACACACCATAAGCCTGTTTTTCCCTCAATACATATTGCAGTTCATGTTTGTATTAGATTAAATTACCTTTAATTTCTATGCAAACTGTCTTAACATTTCTCTAAATATTTAATGATTGCCATATACTTTGTATTTATTCTTAACCAATGTTTTTATATCATATCTAATTTGTTCTAACTATTTAAACTGCAGATGTTTTTGGTTTATTTTTGAAGATTGTATAATTATTGTTCTTAAAATGTTTTCTAATAATTTGGAACTTTTCTCCCCGGGCCTCTGCTGAAAATGGGCTTCTACCCAGTTGGATGTTCCCTCTAATCAAATGCCAGTAAATAAATAAATATAGACTATCATATTCTTAGTCATTTCAAAGCAGTCTTCCCAAACAACAAAGATTGCCTAGATCACTTTTTGTCAAAGCTATGCCTCAACAACCTCAAAGGCACTCAGAAAAAACAATACCTAACACCACACACATGGTCACTTTCAGTGGAGCCCCAAACACTAAGCACCTAAGTCAAGCAAACATACTTCCCAGGACTTTCATCATAGGGAACTCCATTGTAAAATATACTGGTGCCCCTCTAACCAGCCTGGACAAGGAGCAGATAACTGTTATTTGCTTACCTGGAGTCAGGATCCACCAAATCATGCACATATTGAAATCATTACACCACAGGTTCTAGTATGATTCCATCATAGCCAATGTAGGTATAAATGACCTGAGCCTTACCTCCCTGGACTGTATAAAGAAAGACCTTATGGAGTTTTCAGACTTTGTGACTCAGGCTGGTATGAGCCTATCATTGAGCAGCATATTACAATAACTGAGGATGATGCCACAGTATGCGCAAACAATGGTTGATTTCAACAATTAGCTTTCTGGTATCATTCTAATGCGATACAATATTTGTCAGCATGGGGAGGACATGATCAAGAGATTCTATTTTTTACCAAGGATGGTCTGCACCTGTTCCCTCTAGGCTTTCAAATACTGACTAAAACTTTATCCACCCCCAAAGTGCCTTTTTAACAATGCCAACATAGCAATGGACAAACCTTCCAACATAGCAAAATCAACTGAATTAACCTCAGGGTGTTACTGCTCAGTGTCAGGAGCCTAACTAAAATACTACTCTCGCTACAAGCCCTTCTCACACTTAATATATCTGTTCTGTTACTGTGACAATGTTTTAAAGAGGCAGAGAGTAGCCTGGAAGTGATAGGTTGTATTGTAACGCATTAGCAGTTCACATTAGGAGATTAGTTTGTCATCTGTGAGCTCTCTAAAGGAATACAGAGTTAAAGGACCTGAAACAAGCTATGCAGTAATAGAAATAAATATTTTGTTGCATCCATCACCTTGACTGTTAGCAGCTCAGCTCTACTCTAGCTCCGTTTCCCTCTCTCCCTTGACACCTACATCCAGAAAAGTAAAGGTACAGAAACATCTAAGTCATTACTGGCATTATCCCCTAACTGAGGTCATCGTTAGCTGCCCAAGAGGGAAACATGGAAATGAACTAGAGACAATTGTATCATGCACTCTGACTGGTACACATTGAACTTTGTTTAGGGTCAGGGGTTCATAAGTTCATAGGGAGTTATTAGGCAACTAGTCTGTGAAGATCATGAGAAGCCTAGTCTTAGATTCGCATAGTATATTTCCAGCCTTACATTTTGATTATGAATAGCCCAGAGGTGGGATAAACAAGGGTATGTTGGGACATTTACTTGTTGTTTCTACCATGATGGACATGGGTGCTAAACATGAGGTAAATTTGCAGTGCCGCAGCCATTCATTCAAATTTTGTTTGAATAGAGGAAGAGAAGTATTTTGCTTTATGTATAGTGGAGGGCAGTTCCATGGAAGAGGTAGTCTCTCTGATAAATACCTTTCCCTCCAACATGATTTATTTATGTTGCAAAAGAGATTGAGATCCCCTGAACTGGTGTTCAGGCTACAATTGGACTTGTAAATGTATAACAGGTTTACTAGACAGGTTCTGGTGAAGCTCTATATGGAGACAGAAGTCACCTCTTAACAGGCTGTATGACAATGACAATAGGGACAAGGCTTTGAGATTTTCTTCTTAGTTTTTTGGGATTTAGATCCTTTCAGAGAGAAAGCATTGTGGTCATTCCATTTGTGGCAAGTGTTTGGATAGGTACATACCAAATGGAACAGTATATTCAATGAACAGTCTGATTAGAGTACAGTGGACTGATTATCCCTGTACCTGGACACCACACCTTTAGATACAAGCTGTGATATGGAAAAGGACTTCCTTACAATAGCAGACATGGTGATCAAAGGACAGTTCATTGTTAGCATAGCTTCCTAATTCTCCATCTATGGGATCAACTTTCAGGGTGTGCTGTTAATGTGATAGATACAAGGGAAATCATGCTTGCCAAAGGATATGATTAGACATTTCTTGGCATTTCTTTTAGTCCATATTGTGATACCAGTATTTCTTTGAGAAGGACTATCTTGGAGGATTTTGGTGTCCTCTGTGGAGATTACGACAGCACTAAGTTTACAGTCATCTTCAAACTTGGCCAGATATAAACTCTTAACATTTGCTTTGACCTCCAAAAAGTAAATGCCACAGAGGTCTTTTGAAGAAGGCACAGCCATCCAAATTAATTTCCTGGATTCTATGTGTGAGCCAGTTTGCTATCCAGTGAATTGCATGAGGATTTACATTTAACTGGGAGAGTTTACATATGATACCTGAGTGTGGTAAGGTGCTGAAATCATTTATGAGGTCTAGATATGTTGTGTGTATTGATCTGCCCTCATCCATTGCTTCAGTAACTTCTTGATGAAGTCGATCAAGTGAAGTAGGTAGGCCTTTCCCTTCACAAATCTAAACTGGATTTGGTCAAAAGTTTGTAGGTTACCTATGTCCTAATTGATTAATTCCATAATTATCCTTTCCATAGCCTTACAGAAAGGCTGGTCAGGTTTATGTGAATATAATTATTTGGTGCTGTTTACTCCCCAACTTTGTGCAAGGAGATGATTGTTGCTGTCTTCCATTCATCTGGTATGAATCATGTTTGGAGGCTGATACTATATTACTTCTGTAGGGTCTGTAGGGGTCTGATAAGTCATGTTTCATGCTGACCAATAGGCAGCCTGGTTTTGTTATCCTGCCCCATCGGCTCTATTCCAAGCATGCTGATAATACTACATCTTTGGCTGGGTGGCGAATAAGAAATACCTCAGGAGAACCAATCTGGCACAGGCCCTAGTGGAGCCATACCCCCCTCATATTCCTGCACATCCAGACTGACAATCTCTCAGAGCTCTAGACTCCATCAGGTCTCATCGAGAGATCTGCCCATTCAGCATGTCCCCCAGGATGGACATGCCCATCTTCCCAGGCAGCTCCATCATTTGCCAAGTAGTTAATTGAACACAGATCATCTAGGCTATAGTTAAGGTTTATCTCTCTATGCCACTAGTCTGGTATTGCATTCATCCATTTTGTCACTACCACAAAAAAACTTGTATTAGGGAATTAAAGAATGATTGTTTGAATGAGTGAGTCATAGACACAAAGCAAAAAAAAAAAAAAAGCTCACACTTGAGCCACATCAAATTAAAAAGGTAAGTACAGAGTGTCATACAGGCATTTCTCAAGAGTATTCAGAATGGTGTTATGTAATAAACTTATGTTTACCAATCAGAAAGTGGCATTCTTTAATTGACTGGAATAAATAAGTTCAGCTGTGATATTGATGTATTGCTTGCCCTTTTTATCATGCTTCTTCCATGGCTTTCACCTTTGGAACCCTGTTCCACATCCTGAGCAATCCTGCATAGCTGGTATATCAGCACTGCGATCTGATTGCATCATTGTACATGCATGCCCTGTGATACAGGTGCCAATGCGGTCAGCATTTACACCTGGCATTCCAGTTGCTGCCACCTTTTGCATTTTTTTTAGTTTACTGTTTTAAATTTTTCATGAAAATATTTTATATAAACAGAGTTTGGTTTAACAGTTACCTACTGACTGAAGACTGGAAGTATGTAATTGACTGGACTTTATATAGACTTATTTTTTCTGGGCCTCTGTTTCCACTACTTACATAGATGGTGGAAACCCCTCACAAATTCCTCAGTATTATAATTAAATCTGATACCACAAATTATCACTAGATGTTATAATAAAACAGAGCTACTATGAGTTCCATTTGACTACAGAGTCCCATTTAAAGTGTCTTCAAACAATGGTCATCAGCTGCATGGCACTGTATCCTTATATGTTGTGGAGTCTTGCTACAAATCATATGACTTAAAAAGCTATAACTTTTTTGTAGTCTGGTCTTCATTAAAATAATAATTTCAGAAATAAAAAAAATGAATATTATTTTGCAGTAAGGAGGACTAAATGATGTTTCTTTACTCTATTTATATGAGTCTTTATTTAAATAGCATGACAAAGCTGCATTTATATTACTCCTTGTACCTCTGTTTAAATTAAAAATCTCTGTATAATAGGTATAATAGATGTGTGTCACAATGTTTTTTATCTGTAATGTTTGCATATAGTACTATTGTATTTTACTAACTTATTTTTTACTGTGGCGCTTTTTTCCCTGGAGCTCCCCTGAAAAAGGGCTTTAGCTCAGTTGGACTATCTCGGTTAACAAATGTCAAATAAATAAATAAATATGTATTTTATTTTGATTAATGGGAAAGTCCAATTGGGCATGATACCGTTTTTCAGTATAGGCCCAAGAACAACATTTTATGATTACAATACCTAGTAGAAAAACATACAATTTTAAAAACAAGGGAAATGTACTGAGTGCAGCATTCATTTTTGAGAACATACAATTTTAAGTACAAGCAACACAGTTAGAATGCAACATTCATTTATGGGTACAAGCATCACTACTGAATAGAAAAGAAGGCATATAAGTTAAATAAATTGGGTACAGCATTTACCAGCCTTTAAACCTAAGAACATATCTAAAATGTGAGCACCTTTAAGAAGGGAACAGCTACACAGTTTGAGAGTCTCAGTTAATATACCAAGGTGGAAATTTGAAGGACATCAAACTGAATTGAAGTGTAGGGCTTTAGAGAGTATTTTCAAATGATAAACATGGGATGGTAATCAAAAAGACATCTGAGAGAATGCCAGAACAAGGAACTAGCACAGAGTTTTGGCTTTGTTTCAGCATATGTTAATTCTGATAGGGTCCTGAATGTGTTGTGCTAGCCCAAAATGGTTGGTGCTATTTGACACCAAATTATGCTAGTCATTCCTTATGGTGAATGTTAACGAGAAAAGTATATTTTCATTTGTGGTAATGTCTGTTCTTGGAGATATGTAGAGACCTTGTATTCATATGGTTTTATGGGAACTGTCAAGTTGCCTATGTGAATTTCAGCATTGCTGAACTGTGGTAGGTGTTGCATGGTGTATGTTATTATTATGGCTACACCTTATCTTTGATATGAGATTTTATCAAGGTTTCTGTCATGACTAGTGTATCAGGGGGATGAGTTGCTAACCATGTGTGGAGTTCATTCACCTTACTGAAGAGACTGTGCATTTAGGTTGTGTCCTTTTAAGCTATGGGTATTGATTTGTGTGTGGTTTGCTTTGCTGTATTGTTGAGGTGAGACTGTATATGAATAGGCTTGAAGTGGTACTATACTATCTGGGATGGATGGAATGCCCCAGATGACAGCACTTTATTTTTGAAGTAAAGGTGATCTAGGTTGCATTTTTCCTGTCCATACGTGTTTAATTTTGTTGCAGTAAGTTTTATAGGTTCATAGGTTGGTACTAGGCTATCGGCCCTAGGACCTATACAAGCCTAGCCATAACAATTCCCTGGATATTTCTTCCCACATTTACTTCCCTGGACCCCTGTCTAGCAGGGTGACTGATGTGATCCCTGGGGTGAATTTCCGATCTCTCATCCAATCGTCAAGGTTCCTTTTCAAGAGGGCCAAGGAGGCACTCTGCTTGACATGTATGGGCAGTCTATTCCAGAGTATTGGGAGTCTCTGGGTCAGGAACCTATCCCTCTAGCATGTCTTGTTCATTGAGATGACAAGGTTTAGATTCCTAGAGTGTATGGCTATGAAGGATTGGGATTTCTTTAAGTGGAGCATGTCCAACAGCTCAGGGTTTGACATGGCCTTGTATGTTAAGCAGAGATCACCTCTAAGTAGACGATATACCACAGAGTCTAGCTAGAGTTTTTTTTAGACGGTCTGTATAGGGCATCTGATTTAGGCCTGTGATTCTTTTAGTGAGGTATCTCTGTGGCCTTTCCAGCTGTTGCAGATGTCTTGTGAGGTACATACCAAATGGGGCATTGTACTCTATAATGGGTCTAATGAGGGATGAGTACAGTGGGACAATGACCTCCTTTTTTTGGATGAAAAGCCCTTAGTGATGAGGTGTGCCACATAGAAGGATTTCCTGACTGTTGTGGCGATGTGGTTATCAATTTACCAATTTGAAGTGGATGAAATATATATTGAAAAGATTCAAGTTAATATTATAGTTATGAGGGGAAGGCCTTGTTGAGGGTAGTTGGGTTAAAAAAAAATAAAAAAAAAACCTTTAGCTGCAGGCATAGCACAACTCACCAGTAACTATCTATGATGCAGCCCAGAACAAATTGCCTCCAGTGAAGTTCTATTTTCTATGGCATTTGCAGTTGCAGTTGGGGGATGGAGTTGTGTTTAATTGTGAAAGAGTTTAAATACTACAGATCAAAACAAAAAAATGACTGCAGTGATTAGAAGATATACCTTACTGGATTTACTAACTCAAGGTAGGCACTGCAAGTTAAAGGAAATGGCAACTTCTATGGCCTGCTGACAACTTTATAATATTATTACAGGTGGCAGATAACATTGCAATAGTGTATGTATGCATGTATGTATGTATGTATGTATGTATGTATGTATGGCGTTTCCTTTATTTGCATCTAGATTGAAAGTAGATTAACAGCCAGAAACACCTCCTTGTAATGTGACAAACCTTATACCATAGTGTATTGTAATATGTTTATGTTTTCAGCTATAATGCATTAGCTACAGATTGTCACTTTTCAGTAGGCTGGACAATTCAGAAATGTGGAACATTAACAGAGGACTATGCTAATTATCAAAGACCATATTTATTTCCGAATCACAGTACATTAAATGTTTACGCAGAGAAGGTATGAGATGGGGATATCTTTGAAAGACTTCCCAGTGCCTGACAGAAAGCATATTTAAATTAGGAAGAATAATTTAAGATTAATACTAATATTTTTAAGACTATAAATTATTGTGTATAAACCATTGGTAGAAGATGTGGAAGCATTGATTTCTACAGTAGCAATGGGTGATCACAAGAATACTGGTTGCATTGTCAGATACATTAAATATTAAAAGGCTCAAGCAGTAACAGAATATGTTAAAAAATGCAGCACCTAGAATGAAATAGTATGTGTTTTTACCTCTAGATTGCTCACAGGGAAGAAAGTCCAATTAAAGATTTCAGTAATTATAGTCTATATGTCCAGACTTGAATGACAATACCTTATCCCACATCTATGTCATTACCTGTTTGTGTTGTTTTATAGTGCAATATTCATCATGACTTCCCACAATGCTGAATCAAATTAATTACAAAAATGATGTCACTAACTGCCGAGTATTTGTAACCAAACAGAACAATAACTACAAATATATGCAACCATTTCAAGAACAGGAATACTGATAGAGAGGTCTGATGTGGTAATGCTTTTATGGAATTTTAGATTTTTTAACACATTCCACCACTTAAATGCCATGCTTTGCTGGCTAGTCTTATTAAAATTGTAGGATTACTGACTGGTAGGGAATTACAGGAAGTACTGTTAAATACCTGCTAAGAACAGCATACAGCATGTATTCACCGTTAAGTACATGAATCTGTGATTATAGTTGTCTTGTTCTCACTTCTGATAACACATAATACAAGCATGGCAGGTAGTTGGGGTCGTGTTTACTTTGTTAGAAATGTTTCTAACTAGGCTCATGCTTACTCTGTTAGAAATGTTTTTATATAGGGAGATTATGTTCTTAACAGAAACAAAATGTAAAGCCAAATGTAAAACCGGTGCACCAAATATCTCACCCATATGTGTAATCGGTTTACAATCACACGTATGTGCGTTAATCAGGTTGCAGAACCATTAGTGCAAGTACTATATTGTCGAACCTTACAGTAGCGAACAGCCTCTATAGCAAGGTTTGACAGTGTAGTGTAGATCGCACTATAGTGGGGATTGGGAAATGTACCCTTTCCTCAGTGTAGTGCGATCTCAGAGTTTGTATATATAAGTAGGGGGTGTGTGTGGGGGGCGCATGTTAAAATATGTTTAGCGGCTAAGTGAATTTCAGTGAAGTTGAAATGTTCGACATTCGACTTCACTGAAATGTTCAGTTCGGCATTTACTGTGGTCAGTGTTGTGATTTCTGAACATTTTCTTCGGATATATGCACTTTCAGCCACATTAGTGTCCAACATGTGATAGTAAACTGTGTAATCATCAGAAAGTCTTTGTTGCTAAAAAAGCTTATGAATCTGAACGTTATAATTTACATACCACAAAAATGCAGAGCAAATCAAAGTAATGCACACAGGCAACAAAGTAACAGTGCCACCCAAATAACCCTACTTAATTACAAAGGACATTATTAGTTTAATAACTATACATAAAATTCTTCTAAGTGTAGTAGTGTAAGGCATATTTAGTAAGTGTAGTATTGTAAGACATATTTAATAAGTATAATAGCATAGGACATATTTAGTAAGTGTAGTATTGTAAGACATAATTAGTAAGTGCAGTAGTATAAGTCATATTTAATGAGTGTATTAGTACAAGACATATTTAGTAAGTGTATTAGTGTAAGACATATTTAGTGAGTATAGTAGTGTAAGATGTAAGACACATTTAGTAAGTGTAGTAGTAGAAGACATATTTAGTAAGTGTAGTAGTATAAGACATATTTAATAAGTGTATTAGGATATGGCATATGTAGTAGTGTAAGGTATATTTAGCAAGTGCAGGAGTATAAGAAATATTTACATCAATGTTTTTTTTTCATGGCAGTATAACATAGGGAATTATGACTGGGTCACCTATCACAACCAGCTTATTATGTGTTTGAGACATGGATATCATGAAATTCACCATGAAAGTGAATAAATCAAATACATTGTTTGCTGTGGGCAGGATTGCTCCAGAAATTCTAACTGCTTCAAGGGGCAGAAAGAAAGTCCTGTGTAGCAAAGCCAGTGATACATAAAGCATGCTATATGGGACAAATTAATTAGAGCATGTAAAGTTAAGGAATCTATAGAAATTTAAGATCAAATGTATGACACAGTGAAAATAAGAAGAATCTCCAAACCGTCCACATGGGGGTATTGTGCCTTCTAAGCCACTGAAAGTTAGAAATAAGAATATCTAGCGTGTTCCTTTTTTAATTTGACCTTCCAATTCATTTATTCAGAAATCTGAGACACAGCAATGCCTATGTCATTGTATATAACAACACTTATACTGCAGACAAGATTTTCCAAACAAATCTGTTATGAGGATCATAGTATTTAACACTAAGACAAAAAAATATTTTCGTTTCTTCACTCCTATTAAGTAGTAGTAGTATGTCGAGGGTGTAGTCTAAATGGCTTTTCAGTAAACAAGTACAGCAGTAGGCATTGCTATTAATTTATAGAGCTAAAATTAATGCACTTTAGAACTATAATTTTTTGCATAGCATATTGCTTGATACACTATAACGCAGTGTAATAATGAATCTGCTTATTGAGAACTGTTATAATACCATTCAGTTTTATTACATATTTCAGACAGGTATATCTATCTATATATATATATATATATATATATATATATATATATATATATATATATATATATATGTACTGTGGGATGGGATGTAATTATTACCAAGAACCACTATTGAAGAACAGAAAGGACAAGTCAAAGTCTGCTTTTCGAAAGCAGGTGCTAGTCTGCCATCCACTTGCTAATTAAATGGGATATAGGTCAATGTTTTAGATGCTTGAAAATGTGATCAAGAGTTTTTTTTTCAGACGACTGAGGATTGTATGAATTGTAACCTTCCAAACGTAAAGATAGGCAGACCAAGGGCAGCCTAGACTGTAAGAAAGAAAAAGGATATATTAAAGTTAATTGGAATTGTTGCTGGAGACTTAAATCACTTACTGTCTCTATCCTCCCAAATCTGAGTTGAAAATGGTTATGTGCATTCTAGGATGCATGCCATGCTGCTGAAGCCAGATCAATAAATCAATTTAAAATGAAAAAGAAACAACACACCACCATTCAATGGAAAATGAATTTTGATTCAAAACAGGAAGCTAACAAATATATTGTTGCATGGTATACTGTCTTACAACACCCCAGTGCAGGGGGCTTCACACTGGTACCCCAACACTCCATGCTTAAATATACCAAATCCACAGTCACACATTCTCAAAGGGCAAACATTATCTTTATCAAAATTCTGTTATATCCCACTAGTAACAACATGCAGTCTTAAGTTAATTAAAATAGAACTTCAGCAAAAGTTCAATAAATAATACATCTGACACACATCAGTGACACTGAACTATCGCACAGAGCAAATTATACTTTCACGAAAAAAAAACTTAAAAATACTTCATCTTCTGAAGTTGTCATACATTATAACAGATACCAAAACTTTCTATAACAGACATTGAAAAAGGTACACATTTTAGGTGTTCCAAGCTGCTGTTACAGAAATGTCTGCCTAATCATCATATTTTCTCTTGAGAGTGCATTTAATTTTAATGTGTCTTTGGAATCCGAACTGCAGAGCAAAGAATGCATGGGAACTGAATTTTTGCCATTTATTTCAGCACTGAGTAGGAGCTTTTATAACAAGTTAAGAAACCCATTCTTCAAATATGTACTGAAAACTGGCCAGAAGCTATTAAATGGCTTTTGGTAACAGGACACAAACGCCTTCTTGTCTGCAACTGTCATAGATACTTGTAGATCTTGTGATAGGTCAGAAATCAAATGGAACAGTTTCTGCTTTATTTTACAACAGCTTTGCCAATAATGCTTGGAGTACAAAGTAGTCTATGTAATATGTGTAATACATTTTCCAGACTTAAGTACCATTGGAAGGATGTATTGTATGTCTTCTGCTGAGCAGTGTACATTACCACATTTACCACATTTACGAAGGAGACTTTTTGCAGCCTCTGTCATTGAGATTAGTTTTAAACATTAGTGCTCATAATTAAATGTGTTAATTTGCTGTGAAATAAAATATATATATATACATATAGACA